>NC_090268.1:261620161-261923911 GCF_040414725.1 Anabrus simplex
ACACCGTAAGGTGTTTTGTGGTATTTGCTATAATTTTTACTATGTTTCTCTTCTACTTCCATTTTATGCTTTATTTTCTTGCCCCTGCCTTGCCTCTTTAAGCTTACGTAATAACGCCATAAGTCATCTTCTTATCTGAATACCTAAGAATCCCTGCGTCTAAACGTCTCCTCTGTAACGCTTTCTTAAATACATAACTCATGTCATCAGATTTTAGTGAGGGAGATTTCATATTCCCAGGTATTTACATATTTGTCCTATCCGGCTGTCCTTAGTTATTATCTTATCTTCAATTAATATAAACTTTCTTCCTTAAATTCTCCGTATTTATACGAGTTCAAATTCCAAACCTGGACTCTCTTCCTTTGAATGATACTGTACACTATTTTTTTCGTGCATTTCTTCCCTTACAGTCTATGATTTCGCCGATTAAGTCGCATAACGTGTCTACCATTAACTGGAACTTACTTAGTCAGTAGGTAGGTTGTGACACTTTTGAAAGTTGGTGCTTCTTTCTGTGGCAACTAAGAAACAAGCTGCCCTTGGTAAATCTTCGTTCAAAGCCTAAACACACCGGTCCATGTCTAGGGCGTCTGAAAATGCTTCTGAACGTGAGGTCGGTTTGAACGTGGTCAGATTTAGGAAGGCATTTGGGGAACGATGCTGATAGCAGGCCAGGTTCAGCTCGCAGAAAGAACGTCATTGAAAATCTAGGGCGTTTGAGGTTGCTCTTAATAATGTTGCTTTAGGTCCCAAGGTTTCCGAAGACACCGAGGAGACAGATATTTTGTGCCGCAAGAGTTCATGTATGAACAGGTAGATGTACTGACACGAGCTTTGTAGATTTCCAGCTTCCCATGAGCGACACCTCTTCACACCCCATCGAATTGGGGGAGGATCAAACCCACTACCGGTTTTGAAATTTGGGGCTCAGCATAAGAACACAAGTGTAAGCATTTCTTTCACTTTTCCAAAGCGATGACCTATAGTTTCCATCGGCGTAACAGTTTCCTGAAAGTCTTAATTTGTACCCCTCCCTCCCCCCAAATCAAGGTGGAGACGAGCTAGAAAAATTGAAATTTGTCACAATTATAGCTTTTAGTCTGTTACCGACGGAAACATTCCGAGATGTTCAAATATTTAACTTTTTACCCTGGAAATGTATCGAACTATGGAGGCAATTTTAATGACTGTGCTGCAGACCTTCGTTTCGAGGTAAGTGGTGGCTAAACGGTAAGTCATATCACAAACCAAATAACATAAACACTGCCCAATTTGGAGTGATACACAACTTTGGTCCTATGACTTTTTGTCGTATCTCGATCCCTTACACCTTAGATAGAGCTGCATTTCTCGACTGTAGATAAATTTTATAATTTTACACGCATATTTTGTAGTTTGGCATACTTATAGAAAATATAGAATCATCAAATTCGGCACGCACACTGGCACAAACAGTGGCCATATGCGAGCCAACGTTTATGAGTCTAGCTGCTACACAAGAATGCGAAACATAAAACAATGTTTGCAATCTGTACTCAAACTTCAGCCTATTCAAACGCAAAAACATAGGAGATACTAGGAAATTTCATAGGACCAACCATATGGACCATTAAAAATAGGTTCTGATGGCGCAATCTGTTTGTCGATATGACGTACCGTTTAGTGGCATTTAATCTCAAAATTAAGGTGTGCAAATTTTGAACGTGCATATACTTCCGTGTATCTATCTATGTAGAAGTTTCTATTATCAGGAGTAACACTGTAACCATATGTTTCTCTCTCAGGTAGTTTATATATTATTTACTCAAAGTTAGTTTCGGCAGATTGAAGTGCCTAACAGTTATAAATTAACTGAGTCGAAACAGAAAAGGGATGATTTCAAATATAACAAAAAATGTATGTATGTATTATTATTATAATTTTTGTACCGGGGTTACCTTCTCCGTCCAGTTAAACTGTGCTCCTTCTATAAAGCTATCTATATAATTGAACTTGAATGGTATGCAAGATACTTGGGTTTGCACTGTCAGATGTCTCTACCATCGGCCTGAGTGCCCCCTCTGGCGGAATTAAGGACAATTAATTCATAAGGGAGATTTGATTTTCACGGTTGGCTAACCTTAGTTTTTGAAGATTGTTTTGGTCTTGCGTCAAGTTTGTCAACATTTCTGCCCCCTTCAACTCCTGTATCTATCAATCAATCAGAAATTTTGTGAATATTTTCTCCATCCAGTTAAAATTTGGGGTGTGTACAGGCATCCAGCCTATCTGTAATGAGTTCTGGAAACTTCTCCTCGAAATACTACAAAAGTCTTGGCGCTTTAGGGCTGTATCGTCATCTTCATCACTCCAGTTTATTGTGTGCGACGTGTACTAAGGAGACAGGGGCCACAGGTCGGCGTTAGGAAGGCCCATCAACTCAAGCTAATGGCATAATGTTCTCAACATGTGATAACGCCAACAGATAGCTTGAGGGGAAGGTTTCAAACTTATTCACGTAAATTTCTAATTTCATTACTTAAATGTAGATTTTGAGCAATTCTGAGGATTATGTTCAAATCCCTGCCGGTAAACGTGCAATGTGAGGGAACAAAGAGTGATTACCGTCTATTGATTCCCATTCAACTTGGTATGGGGTGACTAAAGTTTCTAATCATCTAAAATTCTTAACACTCTTTTGGTATGTAATGTGTCTCTTTTAGTCACCCCCGCGTAGAATAGGCTTAGCCTCTGTACCATTGGGCCATAAACCCATTTAAGGTTTTAAAAATTCTTCTAGAAGGAGTGCAAGTGTTTCGCCTCCTAGCCTTTTGTTCATGGACAATCATGTTTGACCCTTTTCTTTTTACTCTAAGGTCATTTATGTTTCTGGAACAGAAAGTGAAAAACTGTTGAGTAGAAGATAATCCCAAAACGGGGCTAAGTGACTGTAAATATATTATTTGGAGAGTGTCAGGTATAATCTTGTGCGCTACAAGAAACTTATGCCTCTGAGAGGCTGGAGCTCAGACTCCTAGGCTATGTGAGTCAATGGAGAAAACATTTTCTTATAAAGCAGTGTACATGTTTCAGAGCTACAGTATATTGCTCATGCCTTCGTATAATACCATGTTGATAATAATTCCCTTTATTTTTGTGCCTGATTTTTGGATTTTAAGTTGTTGTTGGAGCTGATGAGCTCATTATTATATTGCTATTGTTTAATTAAATTTTCTGTCTATCAGATTTAGTGTAAAAAAGGAAGAAAAGAAAGAAAATTTCAAAGTGTGGTGCATTAACTTATGCTCTGGTCAATTCCTTGTCCATCCATTCACTCCAGCACCTTCTTACACCTCTGTGATCTACGATATTCCCGTAACTATTATTATTATTATTATTATTATTATTATTATTTTTATTATTATTATTATTATTATTGTACCGGGCGGTACACCTCCATGCCGCTAATTTAAAAATTGCGCCAGTTGAAACTCCTCTGGCGGAGGAAGTCTGAACTTTATCTAATGTATTAATTTTCAAGTTACCCAGAAGATGTCACTACTTGGAAATTTTGAAGTTTCTGAACTGGGTCGTTTTCGACGTATTTTTGTTTTGCTTATAGTAAGAAGTGTGAACTTTCTCTTCTAGAGGACACTACTGAAAAACTACAATGGTGCACCCTAGTGCAAGGTGAAAGAACTGTTTTTTTTTTTTTTTTTTTGAGAAATTTTTATTTCAAAAGTTTGTTTCTTGTTAAATTTCTTTCTGGTATTGTTTAAGTTGGCTGTATTCCCCTTTCTTTCCCCTTGTTTTGAATTTAGCCAATCCCGAATTTCTTTAATCAATTTACGACCAATAAGGTGTTTCTTCTTCAAATTGGATATGCTGCTTAAACCTAACCAATAAATGATTGTGGGCGGGTGTTTTCTTTCCTGAAACGCCTCGAACTTTCCGCGAGAGTATATAAACTGCTGATTTTAGGGCCTCTGCGCCACTTCAGTACCATCTTTCAGTGTGTAAAGTACATAGCAGGGGGCGGGTAGCGCCTCTTTCTTCGGGCAGCAGTTCAACAACAAGGTAATGGCCGTCTAATAACTTCCTTTCTTGCTAGCTCAGCAGTTTAACTCTCGGGGCGGGTCCGAAGCGTTTCCACTATGTAACTTTCCCTAAAATGTAAAGACACCTTGTATTTATCCTATCTTTTAAACTACATATTGGGATAGAGAGTGCTTAACCCTCTCGAGCTCCCACTCATATTGTTCTGAGGTGAACTTATTTTTCTCAACCGATTCTTCCGTAACAGTAATGTAAATTGTTTCTTTCTTAAGTCACCTCTTTAGTATGAGATTAGCCCTTGCATTAGCGGCCTAGTGCCAGATTAGGTTTTTAAACAAGTGTATTAGGAGTGCAGATCGCCTCCTCTCAAATGGTTATTTTAGAGGTCATGTAATTAACCTTTTTCTCACTTAATAGACCTCAGTAGGTTGGGTATTTTACCCCTGTGTCTATGTCCTTAGAGGACAACTTGAAGGTGGAGTTTGGTGTGGCCTTTAATAGGCTTAATGTTGAGAGCGAGTGGCTCTTTCTCGAAAATTGAGTGTTGTATGCCTCGAGGAGGCTTTACTGTGTAATTAGGAGCAAGTGCTCCTGGGCATGATTGGGGTCTTCTGCCCCTTTGTTGAATTTCTGTATATCGTAAGATTGGGCTAATTGTTCATGTATTGTGGGTTTGGCTCTCAGAGCCCATCCTGTAACTCTGTAATTGTACATTCTCGAATAGTGGCTTTGCTACTCTGTACCTGCCATGCTTGTTATTTCTTAATTTTGAAAAGAAAACATAACCTTGTTAAATTTTATCTTAACTTTAATTTCGTATTTTGAGGCCCGTTAAAAAAAAGATAAAGGTTAAGACTTCGTTCTTTGCAGTACGTACCTTACATCTGTTCGACAGTACGAGATGAGCTGATGGCCTTGAGGGAACTCCGACCTGCATCACGACCCTGACCGTCATTTTGTCATGTCTGCCTCCAGCAAGGCCACTAGCATGGAGCAACGACATGAACGATAGCATTGAATAGCTCGTTGGCCAACAGAGAGCATTCACTCTGGTGGGGAAAACATACAACGCTAGGATTGTATCAAGGTGTTGCTTACCATCGGGGAGTCAAATATACGGCATGCGGACCGTACACGGTTCGTGATATATTTCCAAATGGCCCACGGCAAATATGAAGTTTCTATTAAGTTTTTGCTTAAAAATTAATTGATGAACCAATATAAATAAATACACACATCACATCAAAGAACAGAACAACACCCTATTAAATGAAATTAGCTATGGCATCTTACATTTTACCGTCTTAGGTAGAATGTTTGAAGCTAGAACAAATATTTCCAATATTTATCTTCATTTTATTCGTACTCTTCTCTGTATACAGTTGATGTTAACAGCATTAAAGAGGACATGCAATTTGATTATATTAATTTCCAGTACGATTCTCTCGTTTAAATTATTAAATTATACATGTCCCCAAATATGTGTGAAATAATCGAAGTATGGATAGTACACCCCAAAACAACACAAAAATTCTCTATGAACATATGCCCTACGATCAATGGTTTACGAGGTAAACCTGTTTAAATTATTACTTATTAAGTTTTTCGCTAAAATGGGGCGAAAGTTCTTATTTAGGATTAAGAGGTATAACTGGCCTCCCGGTCGTTTAGTTCTTTCTCAGTTCATGTTGTATGTTAAGATCCATCAATCTTAAATTGACGTTTGTCATGCTTCTTTCCTTTGTTTGGTTTTCTTTCTTCCTTTTGAACGGGCGGATCTCGCTAAGATTTGTAAAGGCCAAATGACTATTGTATTATTGATTCCCAGAATATTTTTCTTCTTCTTCTGTGAATCTGTCTTGAGACAGGTATCAACTGGACAGCCTCCATGATTCTCTGTCCTGAGCATCTTGCTTCAGTTGTTCATAGCTTCTCCCTTGTTTGACATATTTTAATATTTCAAACGTTCTTCCTTTTCCCTCCATCACTCTCTGTTGGAGACAATTTCTACGTAGTATGTGACCCAACCAGTATATTTTCCTCTTCCTTTTCGTTTTCATCAGGTGTCTGTCTCACTCCTCTTCCGATACCCACTTCTTCTGTTTCATATTCATCTACTCTAACTATCATCTTCTGATTCTTATGCAACTCTTTAATCAGTCTTCTGTCTTTCCAGTCTACACCAATATCAATCAGAATCCTCATCAGAATGCACCAGTGCACTCTGTTAAACGCTTTTTCCCAATCAATGAAACATATTAACTTCTAACATCCTTTATGCAATCATCCTTTAGGCATCCAATTTGCATCTCTGGTTCATCTTCCCTTTCTAAAACCGAACTGGTCATCTCCCATATTCTCCTCTATTTTCTTTTCTATTCTTCTCAACACTATCTTGGTCACTGCCTTAGTAACATGGCATATAAAACTAACTGTTCTATAGTCTTTGCATTGTTTAGCATTACATTTCTTTGTTAAAGGGACCATAATGGTCCTAAGAAGATCTTCTGGCCAAATGCCTGTATCGTATACTGGGTTCACCAGATTGGTCAGTCTAACTATTCCCCCATTTCCTAAAGCCTTTAATGCTTCAGATAGTATCTGGTCACAGCCCATCGCTTTCCTTTCCTTTAGGTCCTGGATTGCCTTCTCCACTTCCCATTTTTCTATCCTTGGTCCTCTGGATTCTTCGTCACAGTCCTGCTCATCCTCCAGTATCATTGTTCCATGATTAGCTTGATGATCATACAGATCTCTTATATATATTCCGTCCACACCTCCCTACTTTCTTCTAAACTTGATGTCATCTTTCCGTGTTTGTGCATTATTCCTTGTATTATTGATTCCCAGAATATTATGCCTACAAAAACATGGGCAGTTTTCCTGAAAATCTGAAGTCTGTATTGTTGGGTTTTTTGTTTTGGTTTTCCATCTAATGGTTTAACGTCGCACTAACACATCAAAGGTTTTTGGCGACGCAAAGATGGAAAGGGCTAGAACTGGAAAGGTACAACCCCCAGCATTTGCCTGGTGTGAAAATATAACACCACGGAAAACCATACTCAGGGCTACCGACGGTGGGATTCGAACCCACCATCTTCCGAATGCAAGCACAAAACTGCGTGATCCTAACCGCACGACCAACTCACTCGGTAGATAAGGATATTGTGTCGTGCGTTTTGTAACTGCGTATTATTCTGCCATGGATCATTTAGATTGCGAACCCGGTTCTGTTAGGAACTAATCAGATGGTTTACACTTTTTAACACGTAAGCCGCGGACGAGATGTACGTCTAAATTTAGATATTAAACAGAAACTAAAAAGTTCCAGTTGCCTAGATACACACGATATTCTGGCTGACAGGTTGCTTCGATATCAACAAACGCTTTTGACCTATACAGTACGTAGCCTATATTTTGTTTGCAGGTGAAAAGGAATGGAGTATCGATTACAAAAGTTTTCTTAGGAAAACGGAGAAATTTAAGAATCCAGATAAAGATATTTGGAAAGAAGACGGGTGTAAGTATTCAGGGAATTAAACACAACGAAGTCGTAAATGAAACAGCTCTCTGATGAGAGACGTTTTAGCAACATCTGTTTTCATGAAAAGTGAGAGCTAAGATTCTAGGTCATTTAAAGGCGAAGCAGAATAATTATTCAGAATTGTTAGATCATTTAAATAGCAGGAACAGTTTATTTGTGATCGCCTCCAGCAATACTGTCCAGTAAAAATCACTGAGTTAGCCGAGAATTACGAAGGGATGGAATGGCCTTTGTTTAAAAGTGGTGTGAATATGAAAGACCGAGCGAGATGGCCGTGCGGTTAGGGTCGCGCAGCTGTGAGCCAGCATTCGGGAGATAGTGGGTTCGAACCCCAGTGTCAGCAGCCCTGAAGTTGGTTTTCCGTGGTCTCCTATTTTCACACCAGGCAAATGCTGGGGCTATAGCTTAATTAAAGTCACGGCCGCTTCTTTCCCACTCCTAGACCTATCTTATCATCGCCATAAGATCTACCTGAGTCGGTGCGACGTAAAGCAAATTTTAAAAACAAAATGATGGATTTTTAAAGTATTAGAATCTTAAACAGGATTTAATAATAATAATAATAATAATAATAATAATAATAATAATAATAATAAAGTCGATAAAGATCTTTTAAAGTATGGGATCTTAGAAACAGACATTCATCTCCTAGCACCACTCAAACAGAAACTTAGACAGGTTCACCAAGAAGTTCCAACTCGAATGAAGCATGTCTATTCTGATGGATGGAAGAAAGCACGCTCCGAAAGGATGAAAACCTGGTGGGCCCGCAAGAAGACAAACAGTTGAGATCTCGCGGTCCTTAGTGGCCCTACCGATTAATAATAATAATAATAACAATAATAATAATCGTATGGTCTCAGATGCATTTTCACGCTATCTAGGCTGTCTGTTGGCAGAGTAGTCGAAAATCGATTCAGCGACCCATTGTGGGGTTTTATTCCTTTTTATTTACGTACTTGTCTTTAGCAGTGGCGAAGTTAGTACACATGGCCCTTTCTTCACAATTAATCACACCATGGTAAAAGTTATAAAGCTTGAAATCTATAAAAGTCATTTGATAATAATATTAATCATATGCGACATAACTGTTTAAACTAATGTGCACATATTATTAATCAAACTCCTAATATACTAAGATTAGTGATAATTAATCATCTAATTCACACACGCACGGTGTCATTCACTCATCACGCTTCGCACTGTTGCTTTACGCAGATAAGAGGTGTTTTCTGTAAGAAGACTAAATGGCACTAGAAATTCATATTGCGGATATTATTTGGAATTGAATTCCATAGTCTCTATATAAAAAATGAAATGACGTCTGTCTGTATGTCGTCCGAAACGGCAGCACGTCTAAACCGCTGGGCAAACATTCTCAGATGATCTGTCATATGACTAACCTTGTTTCATTTTAAAATATAGTCCGACTCGTTGGCTGAATGGTCAGCGTACTGGCCTTCGGTTCAGAGGGTCCCGGGTTCGATTCCAGGCCGGGTCGGAGATTTTAACCTTCATTGGTTAATTCCAATGGTCCGGGGGCTGGGTGTTCGTGCTGTCCCCAACATCCCTGCAACTCACATACCACACATAACACTATCCTCCACCACAATAACACGCAGTGTCCTACAAATGGCAGATGCCGCCCACCCTCATCGGAGGGTCTGCCTTACAAGGGCTGCACTCGGCTAGAAATAGCCACACGAAATTAAATTATTTTAAAATATAGACCTAAAAGTATGTAATTTGCGAAAAATTGTGTACAGCATAAGTGACATAAATTTATTGATACGAACTCGCTAAGGGTTTTACGTCGCACCGACACAGATAGGTCTTATGGCGACGATAGGACAGGAAAGGCGTAGGAGTTGGAAGGAAGCGGCCGTGGCCTTAATTAAGGTACAGCCCCAGCATTTGCCTGGTGTGAAAATGGGAAACCACGGAAAACCATCTTCAGGGCTGCCGATATTGGGATTCGAACCTACTATCTCCCGGATGCAATACGAACTCGAGAGCAACATACTGATAGTCTGTGGTTTGCCGAGCGTGATAAAGTACATCGGCCTGTGTAGAGATTTCCTATACCAAAAATATTTATTAGTAATTTGTCTTTCCTATCTGACCTCACCTTTCCAACAGGGCAACTGCAAGAGCGCGCTAAAAGCTCTAAAGTCAAAACTAAAAAATCTGAGTGAAATGAAATCGAATGCACGACTTCCATTATACTATCAGTTTATCATTTTAAAGTCCGACTCGTTGGCTGAATGGTCAGCGTACTGGCCTTCGGTTCAGAGGGTCCCGGGTTCGATTCCCGGCCGGGTCGGGGAGTTTATCCTTCATTGGTTAATTCCAATGGCCCGGGGGCTGGGTGTTTGTGCTGTCCCCAACATCCCTGCAACTCACACACCACACACAACACTATCCTCCACCACAATAACACGCAGTTACTTATACATGGCAGATGCCGCCCACCCTCATCGGAGGGTCTGCCTTACAAGGGCTGCACTCGGCTAGAAATAGCCATACGAAATTATTCTTATCATTTTAAAACGCAATAGAAATTTCAAATTCGAACCTTAGTGCATTAGACTTGGGTAAAACTGGAAAATTTAGGATTTAAAATAATCTCGATTTACTTTAAATATACGTTACACATTTGGCTATGCCCATAGCTATAGCAAACAAGTGGCTGCCGGTCTATCGGATCGAACTGTCTTTAAATCGATTATTTTTTCAGACCGACTTGGTAAATTCAGAGAGGAACGTAGTGAGAATGAGTGGCGGTATAAACGGGTGGGAAGAATGGCAGTAGCATACTCGAAATGAGGAAACAAATGTTAAGTTAGAAATAAACTCGATGGATGAAGTTGTATCAGCCGGCTTTGGCGGTGCGGTGGGGTCCTGTCGAGCGAATGGTGGAGGTTAGGTTACCTACGATTTATTTATTTATTTACTTATTTATTTATTTATTTATTTATTTATTTATTTATTTATTTATTTATTTATTTATTTATTTATTTATTTATTTATTTATTTATTTATTGCTAGTGCCAACGGCCGTAGCCGTGTTGAAACACCGGATCCCTGAGATCTCCGAAGTTAAGCAACATTGGGCGTGGTCAGAAGTTGGATGGGTTGCCACGTGCTGTTGGTGGGGGTAAGGGAATGAAGGAGCGGAAAGGAACTGGCCACCCTACCGCACGTAAACTCCGGCTCAGGAACACCTCTGCGGAGGTTCGGACCTGCCTTCGGGCAGAATAACCCTAACCTAACCTTATTGCTAGTGGCTTTAAGTCGCACCGACACAGGTAGGTCTTATGGCGACGATGGGATAGGAAAGGCCTAATAGTTGGAAGGACTGGGCATACGACTGTAAAAGGCATAGAGAGATACCAAACCAAAAATACCAAACCCCACGGCACTTAACGCTCTTGTATCGGCTTTGGCCTGCCCAGCGACCGCTGCTCAGCCCTAAGGCCTGCAGATTACGAGCGGCCGTGTGGTCAGCACGACGCATACTCTCGGCCGTTATTCTGGGCTTTCGAGACCGGGGCCGCCATCTCACCGTCAGATAGCTCCTCAATTCTAATCATGTAGGCTGAGTGGACCTCGAACCAGCCCTCAGAGCGAGAGAAAAATGCGTGACCTGGCCGGGAATCGAACCTGGGGCCTCCGGGCGATAGGGAGGCACGCTACCCCTACACCACGGGGCCGTGAGAGAATAGCAAGGCGATAATAGTTAAATTCAGTTTTCAATTAGTTATAAGTTATAAGAGGTGTGGAAGTAAACAACGGTTGCATTCTGCTATGTGTTGTTTCAATATATTGACCTGAAAATATGCCGCCTCTGTGGTGTAGTGGTTAGCGTGATTAGCTGCCACCCCCGGAGGTCCGGGTTCGATTCCCGGCTCTGCCACGAAATTTGAAAAGTGGTACGAGGGCTGGAACGGGGTCCACTCAGCCTCGGGAGGTCAACTGAGTAGAGGTGGGTTCGATTCCCACCTCAGCCATCCTGGAAGTGGTTTTCCGTGGTTTCCCACTTCTCCTCCAGGCGAATGCCGGGATGATACCTAACTGAAGGCCACGGCCGCTTCCTTCCCTCTTCCTTGCCTATCCCATCCAGTCTTCCCATCCCTCTCCAAGGCCCCTGTTCAGCATAGCAGGTGAGGCCGCCTGGGCGAGGTACTGGTCATACTCCCCAGTTGTATCCCCCGACCAAGAGTCTGAAGCTCCAGGACACTGCCCTTGAGGCGGTAGAGGTGGGATCCCTCGCTAAGTCCGAGGGAAAAACCGAACCTGGAGGGTAAACAGATGATGTTGATGATGATGATGATTTTTTAAATATCGTGTAATAGTATAAAATGAGATGGTGTCGGTTCATTTCTCGCTCAATCGCGCTTAAACTACTGGACCAGTTATGCTGAAATTTGGTATGGATATAGCTCAGATATTCCGTTCAAATACAAGCCTATTCTAATGTTTCAATAATGTTTTTGTAAATGGCGGCCATTAATATGCCGGTATTTACTGAACTTGCGCATGTTTTATTTGCTAAAATGTTGTGGATGAATGGTTTACCAACTATCGCCCAGCATGTGTACTTAAAATTAAGTTTTCTACAACCAAAAAATGCTCCATGCATTCTCGTTGTAATTCTAACGGTTCTCCAGGAAATGTGTTAGAGCACGCGCCGCCCGAGGGCTGTTTGGATGGGTATTTGGCTGATAGTTGATAGGCCCTGTAAATTCAGACTGAATATATTAGAGTGTGCTGTGAGTGAGCTTAAAAATTGCACGTCAACGAAGGGTACAGACAGAAGTCAATCACATCGTCAAAGTTCGGTCCGTCAACGACGTGTACGTTCTGCTAGTCCATAATAATTTTGTCTGGTGAACACTGAATGTGTCACCAGAGAACTTTTGCAAGCCGACATCGGACAACATGCTGTGCTGAATGGAATTTATTCCACCTTTAACATGTAGGGTTTTTTCATGACTGTTGATATCGTGATCACAGCCGCTTGATGTTCGAAACCATGATCTTCAGTCAGTCAGTCAGTCAGTCAGTCAGTCAGTCAGTCAGTCAGTCAGTCAGGAAATCAATCAATCAATCAATCAACCAATCAATCAATACATCAATCAATCAATCAATCAATCAATCGCCAATGAATAAATAAATAAATAATCTGCATTTAGGGCTGTCACCTTGGTGGCAGATTTCCTATAAATTGTTTCCTTAGCCTTTTTCTTAAACGATTACAAATTTGGTCATTTATCGAACATTTTCCTTGATGAATTATTCAATTCCCCTTCCTATAAATGAATATTTGCCCCAATCTGTCCTCTTGAATTTCAATTTTATGTTCATAGTATGATCTTTTCTACCTTTAAAAGCTCCATTCAAGCTCATTCATCTACTAATATTATTCAGCGCCTTCTCTCCGCTGACAGCTCGGAACATACCGTTTAGTCGAGCAGCTCGTCTCCTTACCCCCACTTCTCCCCAGTCCATAGTTTACACAATGTTCGTATCACTACTCTTTCGTCGTAAATCACCCAGAAAAGAGGATCCAGAGGCTGATATTCTACCAGAGATCCGCGGGGGAACAAAGAACGGTCATATTTAACATTCCAAACAAGATAAATAAAATCTATATATATCTATAAAGTTAAAAGTAAGTTTGTTTGTTTGTTTGTTTGTTTGTTTGTTTGTTTGTTTGTTTGTTTGTTTGTTTGTTTGTTTTTTCGTTTTACAAATCTGTACATGTAGCGCCCAAAGTTGACGTAGTCTATGCTCGACATTTCTAAATCGGCCGTGGTTTGGCTGTCGTCTCTCAGGATACAACTGTGTATATATGGTAACTGCACGACTCTGATTTCTTAGACTGTCCATGTACACTGGCAGCATATCCACAAATTCATTATTATTATTATTATTATTATTATTATTATTATTATTATTATTATTATTATTATTATTATTATTATTATTATTATTATTATTATTATTATTATTATTATTGGTTTAACGTCGCACTAACATATTGAAGGTTTTCGACGGCGAAAGAATTGGAAATGGATAGACTGGGAAGATAATGATCGTGGGCTTAATTAAGGTACAGCCCCAGTATTTGCCTGGTGTGAACATGGGAAAGCACGTTAAACCATATTCAGGGCTTGTAACGGTGAGAGTCGAATCCACTACCTCCCGAATAGACGCTCACAGTTACGTGACTTAACCGCACGCCCAAGTCGCTCTTTTTTTTTTTTTTTTTACTGTAACGCCCCTGCTCCAATCAGCAACAGCGCTTCTTAGTGCTCTATTATGATCGTCAACGAATACCTCTCCCCTCGTGCACAATCCTTTAACTGCCATCTAATACCTCGTAGAAAGACTCGTTCGCTTCCTATATATCTGCACCATTCGCCTTCAGTTAAAGTAGACCGTCCCGCTACACAGGTAAAGCAGAAAGGTTGCCTGTACATCAGGAGTTCGGACTGAAAATATACTTTTCCAAAGCTCCTGTTACTTTAGGTCACCCAACTTTCTAAGCTGGATGTATCTAAAGCGCGTGGCGAGCTTTACCTTTCCGCGTTTCAAAGGTTGCGCTGAAGTACAGTTAATTTTCATAGGGCCAGGTGTCACTTGCATTTTTAAAACACAACATATAATTTTCTAAAAAAGCAAGAAGCAAAACGTGGCACATACATCCCATTAAGGAAGGGTCTTGGCCTACCAAAAAGACTCTTGCCCAGTCATATGACCGTCAGGTAATGAAGTGCCACATGATCAGAATGACGATATCTTCAGTCGTATTGCTTAGCTTTCGTGACCAGCATATCTTTCTACTTCCGTAATTGATTCTCACCCCTAAGACGGTAATGGAGAACGTTCGAATCTATCGAACAAACCTGAAGTGGCCATCCGCGGTTTCCTTTAGTCAACTGGAAGCGAATAAGTGACGGTACCTAAAATAGAGACTATCGATTCCTTTCGAATCCTTAGACTATTGTTTATCAGAGTTTGTACGACCTAGTTGTAAGTTCCGCTATATGACTCCACTGTCTCCATTTGATTCAGTCGATGGCTATTTAGGGGTGTAGCTTTACGCTCTTCATGTCATGGTGTATCGCAGGGACCTATTGTGTCCCTTTTGTCTCTCTCCGATTATTATCTTCCGGATCCTAAACCCAGTTTCGCTCTCTCTCACACATACACACACGCACACTAGAACAGATACCAGGAATGATAACCAAACAGGTCATCAGAGAGTCCATATACTCATATATGTGTCGTTTGGTTGCAAAATCAAATCACTGTTTCGAAATTGAAGTTCCGGTCTTCTTTTCCTCTTCTTTTCCTGCCGCTTTTCCCACACCTGTGGGGTCGCGGGTGCGAACTGCATCGCACATGTGGATTTGGCCCTGTTTTACGGCCGGATGCCCTTCCTGACACCAACCCTCTATGGAGGGATGTAAGCACTATTGCGTGTTTCTGTGGCGGTTGGTAGTGTAGTATGTTGTCTGAATATGATGAGGAGAGTGTTGGGACGGACATATACACTCAGTCCCCGAGCCAGAAGAATTAATCAGAAGCGATTAAAATCCCCGACCCGGCCGGGAATCGAACCCGGGACCCTCTGAACCGAAGGCCAGTACGCTGACCATTCAGCCAACGTGTCGGACGAAATTAAAGTTCCGGTATTTACTTATATATTCGTGACTGGTGTGGTCATGCACCATCGTCTGAAATATTGAGCTTCAGAATGGACTAGATCATAGGTTTTCCATTGATCAGAAATACACCTTAGTGCGTTTACCACGTAAAATGTTCTCGAAGGAAAACCGCAATAGGCATGACGTAATAATCGCGGGTAACATTCTTAAAAAATATGTCCCATAGTGTGATGGGAAGTTCTACACTCGTGGTTAGGTAATCTCCGGAAGCCCCGCTTAAGAAGAAGAAAATATTGTATTTCAGATCTCCATTTATAGTGCTGAAAGGAATGCAAGTGTTAACAGAGAAAATTAGTAACGTGAAAAATTTCCTTACAAACCATTTTAGCAGCGAGTGTGAATCTCTTCAAACAGTGTCATATCATGTAGCCTACTCAAAGTATTGTTGACAACTTCAAGAACTTACATGAAATGACACTTCGTCCTAGGAGATAAAAGGTACGTATGAGTATGGTTCTGAAATAAATGAAAAGTTGATTTCTAAGATGTTTCATTCCTGTCTTATTCGAATTAGAAAAGCAAACCGTCTTTGTTTCAAAGGCAATATTTTCTGTGAGTGATATTTTCAGATCCAATAGACAATGACTAACTTTTGTATTCTTTCAATATAGTAACATTTTTTACTGTCCAAGTAAAAACATAATTTTTTCGGGAGGAAGTTTGTCTTCAAAACCTGTAACTATAATACAGTATTATTTTTAAAGGCGGATAGATCACGGATTAATTTTCAATTCCACATACATCACAAATGTACTGCCTATTATCTCATAAGGTAATAGTTACGTTCTTAAACTACATTTGGAGTATATCGACAACCTTTAACTAATGTTTTCCCAAATTATCAAACTTGCACATCCTACCTTTACATGACAATGATGTGTATTCACTAACTCCTCAACAATTTTCCTAAGTATCTCGACCTGCAACTAAACGACTAAACTATTTGAAGTTGATGTCCAAAGATGTCTCAAACCCTAAGATAAAACAGCACAAAAATATAATAATAATAATAATAATAATAATAATAATAATAATAATAATAATAATAATAATAATAATAATAATAATAATAATAATAATAATACAGTTAAACTACGATAATACGTACCCACTGGATTCACTATCCCGAAGAAATCACTTTTTTTCTCAGGTTCCCGCAAAATCTCATATAGGCCTATGAAGCCTTTAAAATGTACCCCGGAAATTGCGCTCGAAGCTCACCAATTGCGCTTTATTCACAGCAATGGATGGAAGATTAAATTTTCGTTATTTGTTTAAATTTTCGTTTTTAAAAAAAACATTTTCGTTATTTGTTTATGCTAGGGTCATTAATCTGTAGAATAATGCGCCCTTTATTTGACGGATTTGCAAAGTATTGGTCCCGTTAACTGCATTATTTTAAGCCTATGCCCCTGTACAGAATAATACCGTGACCGCTGGTTCGTTACCCTTCCTCTCACACACTCGCATATTATATCTCTAGAAAATATTCCTTGTCAGTTATGTCGTCCTTAATGTATTGAAGTGTCGTTGTGACTAAATTGTTAGCCTCGCGATATTGTGGTCGAGAGCCAGCCCGGAGGCCCCAGCCTGGTCAGAGATTTATTTATTTATTTATTTATTTATTTATTTATTTATTTATTGCTATTTGCTTTACGTCGCACCGACACAGATATACCCCAAGGTCTTATGGCGACGATAGGACAGGAACGGCATAGGAATGGGAAGGAAGTGGCCGTGGCCCTAATTAAAGTACAACCCCAGCATTTTTCTGCTGTGAAAATGGGAACCACGGAAAACCATCTTCAGGGCTGCCGACAGTGGGATTCGAACCCACTATCTCCCAGATGCGAGCTCATAGCGCGCCCCCTAACCGCACGGCCAACTCGCCCGGTGGTCAGAGATTTTTACCTGGATGTGAGGGCTGAGTCGAGGTCCACTCAGCCAGCGTGAAAACAATCAAGTGAGAAGCTATATGACGGTGAGACAGTGTTCTCGGTCTAGAAAGCCAAGAATAGCGGCCGAGAAGATTTGTCATACCGACCACGCGTCACCTCGTTATATTCAAGCCTTCCAGCTGAGCAGCGCTCACTTAGTAGGCCGAGTCCTATTAGGGCTGAAGCTCCATGGTGTTTGTTTGTTTGTTTGTTTATTTGTTTGTTTGTTTGTTTGTTTGTTTGTTTGTTTGTTTGTTTGTATGGTTAAAATTAACATTAATGGAAAGGTACTTTTTGTCGAATAAATTAGAAATCTAAACAACTCACTGATATAAAGGCATCCCATTGCCAACATAGAGAACAATAATAGAAAATCGTGATTCAATCCCTATAACTGCGTCCGTGGGAGGATGCTAATGGAGGAAAGTAAAAAGCGGGAAATACGATGGTTTGCAGAAGATTTTAGCTGAATGGTTTCGTCAGTCCCAGATTTATGCAATACTTTGTATATCTGTTATACTGTAAGTACGGTTGGTCTTCAACGTAATATGTGGTTAACACGCGATCCCTTGAAAAGCGCGCTTTATGCTGGGTTTTGCAATAATTCATTGCATAAGGAAAATATAACAAAAAGTAAATAATTTGTATAAATAAATAGGAATTATTCTAAAACCAACATTCAATGTTTGAATAAGTGTCAGTTCGTACATACAGGCTGAACCTGCAACACTCGTTAAGCGATTGTTTTGGACTAGACAATCCTTGTTAAACGATTGTTTTTAGTAATCATGGGCTGCTTTTAGGAGATACGTACCTTCTCTAAAAATGTGGTCTCCCAAGAGACTCGAACCTGAATACCTCGTACTCCAGACGGGTGCGTTAAACGATACATGCATGGTTAATCATATTTCCAAGTGATTTATGTTGAATAGCTGTCACACTGGTGAGTTCTGATGGGTAAAGATCGAAATAAGGCGATTACACTTGACATAGCCAACGCACCATACCCGAGCAGAAGTTCGATTTCCTGTCGCGAAGACCGTACGTTGTCGTTATTAATATTATTGTTGCTATTATTATTATTATTAACATACATACATACATTATCATTATAGACTGTTATGCCTTTCAGCGTTCAGTCTGCAAGCCTCTGAGAATTTACTAAACATCGCCACAATCCTCGATTTGCAACTAGTGTTGTCGCCTCATTTAGTTCTATACCTCTTATCTTTAAATCGTTAGAAACAGAGTCTAACCATCGTCGTCTTGGTCTCCCTCTACTTCTCTTACCCTCCATAACAGAGTCCATTATTCTCCTGGGTAACCTATCCTCCTCCATTCGCCTCACATGACCCCACCACCGAAGCCGGTTTATGCGTACAGCTTCATCCATCGAGTTCATTCCCAAATTAGCCTTTATCTCCTCATTCCGAGTTCCCTCCTGCCATTGTTCCCACCTGTTTGTACCAGCAATCATTCTTGCTACTTTCATGTCTGTTACTTCTAACTTATGAATAAGATATCCTGAGTCCACCCAGCTTTCGCTCCCATAAAGCAAAGTTGGTCTGAAAACAGACCGATGTAAAGATAGTTTCGTCTGGGAGCTGACTTCCTTCTTACAGAATACTGCTGATCGCAACTGCGAGCTCACTGCATTAGCTTTACTACACCTTGATTCAATCTCACTTACTATATTACCATCCTGGGAAAACACACAACCTAAATACTTGAAATTATCGACCTGTTCTAGCTTTGTATCACCAATCTGACATTCAATTCTGTTGGATTTCTTACCTACTGACATCAATTTAGTCTTCAAGAGGCTAATTTTCATACCATACTCATTGCACCTATTTTCAAGTTCCCAGATGTTAGACTGCAGGATTTCGGCACAGTCTGCCATTAAGACCAAGTCGTCAGCATAGGCCAGGCTGCTTACTACATTTCCACCTAACTGAATCCCTCCCTGCCATTTTATACCTTTCAGCATATGATCCATGTAAACTACAAACAGCAAAGGTGAAAGATTACAGCCTTGTCTAACTCCTGTAAGTACCCTGAACCAAGAACTCATTCTACCATCAATTCTCACTGAAGCCCAATTGTCAACATAAATGCCTTTGATTGAATTTAATAATCTACCTTTAATTCCATAGTCCCCCAGTATAGCGAACATCTTTTCCCTCGGTACCCTGTCATATGCTTTCTCTAGATCTACGAAACATAAACACAACTGCCTATTCCTCTCGTAGCATTTTTCAATTACCTGGCGCATACTGAAAATCTGATCCTGACAGCCTCTCTGTGGTCTGAAACCACACTGGTTTTCATCCAACTTCCTCTCAACGACTGATCGCACCCTCCCTTCCAAGATGCCTGTGAATACTTTGCCTGGTATACTAATCAATGAGATACCTCGATAGTTGTTGCAATCCTTCCTGTTCCCTTGCTTATAGATAGGTGCAATTACTGCTTTTGTCCAATCTGAAGGTACCTTACCAACACTCCACGCTAATTTCACTACTCTATGAAGCCATTTCATCCCTGCCTTCCCACTATACTTCACCATTTCAGGTCTAATTTCATCTATTCCTGCTGCCTTATGACAATGGAGTTTATTTACTATCCTTTCCACTTCCTCAAGCATAATTTCACCAACATCATTTTCCTCCTCCCCATGAGCTTGACTGTTTGCAACAACACCATGATGATTTCCTTTTACATTGAGAAGATGTTCAAAATATAATAATATTATTAATATTATTAATATTAATATTAATATTATTAATAATAATAATATTTATGGCTTTGCGTCGCACGACATTTTTTACGGTTTTGAGAGACGCCGAGGTGCCGGAAGTTAGTCCCGCGGGAGTTCTTTGACGTGCTGGTAATCTACCTACACGGGGTAGACGTGTTTGAGTACCTTCAAATCCCACCAGACTAAGCAAAGATCGAACCTGTCAAGTTGGGTTCTGAACGCCAGCGCCTCAACTCTCTGAGCCACTTATCCTGGCAAAACTCACTAACTCGAATCAAATCTGAAGAAGTTTCAAAATGCAGTCATAACTCCCCTTTATATTTTTTTCGGGAAAGGTTTCGGATTTATTTACAGGAAGAGTGAAATCTGTAATCAGCACAAAATTAATTATCGGATTATATGGATTTGGAGTTGTAGTAAACAAGGACAGCCCACGTCTGTGATTAGCTGCCATCCCCGGAGGCCCAGGTTCGATTCCCGACCACGTCTGCCATGAAATTTGAAAGGGGTTGGGTCCACCCAGTCTCGAGAGTTCAAATGAGTAAAGGAGGGGGGTTTCTATTCCCACCTCAGCCATCCTCGAAGTGGTTTTCCGTGGTTTCCCATTTCTCCTCCAGGCAAATGCCGGGATGGTACCTAAGTTAAGGCCACGGCCGCTTCCTTCCCTCTTCCTTGTGATTCTCTTCCGATCTCCCCATTCCCCCAAAAGGCTCCTGTCCATCATAGCAGGTGAGGCCACCTGGGCAAGGTACTAGTCCCCCTCTCCATTTGTGTCCCCCGAACCAAAGTCTCACGCTCCATGACACTGTCCTTGAGGAGGTAGAGGTGGGTCCCTCACTCAGACCGAGAGAAAACCAACCCTGGAGGATAAACGGATTAAGAAAGCAAGCAAGCGAGCAAGCAAGCAAGAAAGAAAGAAAGAAAGAAAGAAAGAATAAACAAGGACAAGGAAATTATGAGACGTTATTAATGTCTGCTTTGAAATGAAATGGCGTATGACTTTTAGTGCTAGAAGTGTCCGAGTACATGTTCGGCTCGCCAGGTGCAGGTCTTTTGATTTGACACCCGTAGGCGACCTGCGTGTCGTGATGAAGATGAAATGATGATGAAGACGACACATGCACCCAGCCCTCGTGCCAGCGAAATTAACCAATGATGGTTAAAATTCATGACCCTACTGGGAATCGAACCCGGGACCTTTGTGTCCAAAGGCCAGCACGCTAACCATTTAGCCATGGAGCCGGACAACTGTCTGCTTTAATAATGACATTCCCAAGGTGTCAATTACATTTGAATTATACTTCTGGTATTATTTCACAATGCTTATTTCATTCGATTCACTGCCAATATCCATTTTTGTCTTCTTTCTTTTTCGTATTGACCGCGAAAAACTTTGCACTAGGATCGCTATAACGTTCCGAATTATGGCAGTTCACGACACAACAGTGTCGCTTAGCACGACGAGGATGTTCCATATTACCTCTATATGTTACTTGTTGCAATATACTATTATACAGACAAATAACAAATCCTTCCATGACTCAACACCACAGTCGTGCCTTTGTTAAATAGGCATGACCTGCTCCCTTACCTCGCTGTAGGGAGGGGTAGTTCGCGAACGAACTAGTTCTCGGGAACTACTTCACTCCCACGAACTGTGAAGTGTTTACTCGTCTCTCGAGAAGTACTTCGCGAACTATATATATAAATACAGACCAAAGAACATCACGAATGAACTGTGAAGTGTTCGCTCGTCTCTCGAGAACTACTTCGCGAACTGCAGGACTTCACGAGTGTGAAGGGAATGGGAAGGAACTCGTTCGCGGACGAACTACTTCAGCGGTTGCAGAGTGCTCTGGCGGGAAAATTACACATTTTGAAGTAGTTCGTGAAGTAATTCTTTCTTGGGAACGAGTGTTGGAGTCTGACGAGAAAAAGTTGACTAACGCTCAGATGTTACAAATTTATGTTTCAGTCAGGGGATGAAATCACCACCAAGAAAAGGGTTCTCTTGCGATAACAGATCAGCGTTTACAACATCTCATTTTCAAGTCGACAATATTTAACAGACATTTTGATTATATTTGAAAATACATTGATTTTTCCTACACTTACATTCCTGAGAGTTTGGGGGCGGGGGAGAGAGTGTGAACTGACATTACCGGTAATAGGAACGTTCATCTATGTAGTATCTACGAATGTTACAGAGAAGTGCAGCTGTGTGTTACCTGTTGTCCACTTTGTGTACTTCCTCGTTCTGGAAAGCTCGCGAAGCGCTGAAGGGATGAAGCTTTGTGTGAAGGGAATGAGAATGAACTTGTTCGGGGACGAACTACTTCAGCGGTTGCAGAGTGCTCTAGCGGGAAAATTACACATTTTGAAGTAGTTCGCGAAGTAGTTCGTGAAGTAGTTCTTTCTAGGGAGCGAGAGTTAATGAACTAGTTCCTAGAGGTGAACTGCTTCTTCCCATTACTACGTCGCTGTTTCGCCACCTTTAGCGCTAATGGTCACTTGCACGCTTCTCATATGGCGTGGAATTCCACCGAGGACAGATTGTCAAGAGGAATGACATGCGGAACCGTCACGAATATCTGTGAGTTCAACTTATCCTGGAAACAAAACAATGTGACTGTTAATATGGCCATTATAAGCCACGGCACCTATTACTTACGTGCAATCTGAGCACCAGACGTGATATTTTGTCTCGAAAATCTCTAATGCATTAATCAGGAATCGAACCGTTCCGTCTTGGTAAGAGGCGAAACAACTTAGGCGCTGAGCCATCACGCCCTTTTCTTGGACGCTACTGCTATAATAATAATAATAATAATAATAATAATAATAATAATAATAATAATAATAATAATAATAATAATAATAATAATAATAATATTTTTTTTTTTTTGCGAGGGAGTGTGGAAAATCTTTCATAAGACGCTTGTGAGGGTCCGCACTCAACAAGTGTGTGGAGATTCTTACCCACTAAAAACCACACTCCCTTTTCCCACGACGTTTATCTCCGCCCCGGAACCGCTCTCGCATTACTTCAGGGCGGATGTCGTGCTTAATGCATCTTGTGCTTCATCTTCCTTCTTCTGCTTTACTATCTGTCGTAATCGTCCAGGTCCTTCTTCTTCTGACGCAGAATATTTTCTACGTAGACTGCCACCTGGTCCCAAGATTCTCGACTTCGTAGCATTACTGACACGATCCCTTCTGGCGTCAATTCTCCGTGCATAACTTCTAAGCATCTTCTTTGTGGCAGCCAATGAACACACACAAAGAAAGTATGTGATACGTCATCGATATCGCCGCAGTATATGCACACCGGACTAGTTGCTAGCCCTAGCCTATGAAGAAATTTTCGGAAGTATCCATGACCTGTCAGGAACTGTGTGAGATAGTAGTTCACTTCACCATGATTTCGGGCAACCCATACCGGTACGCCCAGAGAAGGTATCAGTTTTTTCGTCCATTTCCCTCTAGAATCATCTTCCCATCTTGTTTGCCATCGTTGCATTCTGCGACTATGAGCCAAAGCTTTTGCCCTTTTCCTTCCTAGCTCTTCTTGTGTGAGCCAAATTTCTTGTCTTTCGAAGGCCAACAAGTCAATGGGAGCTACTGCTGCTATTACTAGAATCGCGGGTTCTGATACTGTGCGATATGCGCAAGCAATTCGTAAAGCTGCTCTCCGTTGTACAGCCGCAATTCTTCTCCGATATTTCACAATTTTTAACGATTCAGCCCAAATTTCCGAACCGTATAGCAGTATCGATTGAACAATTGACATGAGAAGCCGCCTTTTACTAGATATCGGTCCCTTGATATTTCCCATGAGTCTGCTCAGTGCAGTCATGGTTTTCGCTGCCTTATCTGTTACCCGTTGGATGTGGTCCCAATATGTAAGCTTAGTATCAAGCGTTAAATAATAATAATAATAATAATAATAATAATAATAATAATAATAATAATAATAATAATAATAATAATAATGGGGCATTATGATCCGCTTGGGGTGTAATGATCACTTACATTGATCGTTTTGTCCCATTTGCTCCAATCACAGAAAACACAACTCATCGACTAAATGCCATCTGGTGTGGACGAAATTAAACGTCAGCAAGCATCTGCATTTTACTCAAGACACATACTAGTGAATAAATTCAGTTATAGCTACTGTACACTGTGGTACACAAGAAAATCCAGAACAGTAACTTACTTGAGATCAAGACAGCCTGTAACGGCGTTTTCAAAGTGTTTCAAAAATAAATCATAGCGAATCTAACTCACAGTATAGATGTGACCTCAGCTGAAGACTTAGCCTACGAATTCTCCACACGATGGCACAACCAATCGAGCAGATATTAACGATGATCGTTCGCCCCGGGGAATCGTTTTGCCCTGGTATCCCCTACTTACAGTGATCCCCATGAGTTACTTTCACCTCATCAACACAGTAATTAAAAGTGAGAGGACTTTTCCTCCTGGCGAAACTCACAGCATGACTCCTCAGTCCGTTTACTCTGCTGTCCATCTCACAACATTGTCCAGGTCTTGTTGCAATCGCTTACAATTATGTAACTTCTTTATTATTTTACACAGTTCAACGCTATCCGCATAAGACATTATTTTTTCATGTAACAAAGCAGGCTTATCTGTAATTCCAGTTAGTTTTTTTTTTTTTTTTGCTAGTGGCTTTACGTCGCACCGACACAGACAGGTCTTATGGCGACGATGGGATAGGAAAGGCCTAGGAGTTGGAAGGAAGCGGCCGAGGCCTTAATTAAGGTACAGCCCCAGCATTTGCCTGGTGTGAAAATGTTGTTGTTGTTGTTGCTAGTTGTTTTACGTCGCACCGACACAGATAGAGTGTGAAAATGGGAAACCACGGAAAACCTTCTTCAAGGCTGCCGACAGTGGGATTCGAACCCACTATCTCCCGGATGCAAGCTCACAGATTCCAGTTTTTTACTCATATCATTTATATAATAAATATAAATGTCCAGTAATACTGCCTTGAGGAACTTCCCTCTTAATGATTACAAGATCTACAACGCTTCATCTACTCTAATTCTCTAATTTCTGTATTCTAGAAATTTAGCCACCCATTTAGTCACTCTTTTGTCTAGTCCAATTCCCCTCATTTCCCTACGAAAAGCATTGGATAGGTCAATAGCTGTAAAGTACATTTAACCTCCTGGATCTAAAATATCTGCTATTGCTTGATGGAATCATACAAGTTGTCTCACTAGAATAACTTTTCCTAAACAAGTTAGTAATTTCGCAAATATATCTAATATAATCAGAAATAATCCTTTCCCAGAGCTTACATACAACACATGTCAAGCTGACTGGCCTGAAATTATCGGCTTAATGTTTATCACCCTTTCTTTTGTTCATTAATATTCTTCGATCACCCTTTACCAAGAGTACAATTTACTAAATTTCTAAGATTAAAAATAGATTAAATGCTTGACTGGAACGAGCAAGTTAGAACTATATGCAAAAAAATAACTCCAGCAATTGGAGTGCTTCACAGACTAAGATATAATTTCAACCATAAGTTTTTAAAATCTATTTATCATGCTCTCATTGAAAGTCACCTGACTTATATGATTCATGTTTGGGGATGTTGCAATAAGGAACTCTTTGAGAAAGTTGCCATTTAAAAAAAAAAGCACTAAAAATACTTTATAATTTACCGCTCTAACATCTGCGGATTATTATTGTATAAGAAATGCAGGCTTCTACCACTCTACATGTTACGTGATAGAGCTTCAGCTATGATGGTATATCAAATTGAGCATAATTTGGTTCATACAAACACTATGTGCATCATAAATTCTGGCATACACTCATATAACACTCGAGGAGCAAAAAGAGTCCATACCGAATTTGTAAAAACTAGTAAGTACGGTTGTAACTCCTTACGGCACTACTCTATGAAGGTGTACAATGCTCTCCCTAAACATATACAACAGGCAACAACAATTTCAAAATTTAAACAAAAAATAAATAATCAATGGACAAAAGAAAATAAGCGGCAAATCTTACAAACGAAGTAATGTGCAGTGGTATTATATATTGTATTATATTTGTGAGACTGTAACGTATTTAGAAATAAGCTATTATTGTATTGTCAATATTTTGTAAACTCTGTCAATATTTAATCCTTGCATTGCACCGTAAGAGCCTCGGCCCAGGTGCCCTTTCTTGAGTAAAAATAAATAAAATAAAAAGGAGCTTCTATAACAACTCTCCATGCATTTGGAATAGCTCATTCATGCGAACAGTAAAGAATTTCAGATATAGTACAATGAGATTATTCATAACAGTGAAATGAAAAAGAGATCATGGGTGAACATTTTAATTCAGTCCTAAAACAATTACAATTACAAAAAATTGAACTTTTGAGCACCATAGCTACCCACATTTTACATTAAATATGCAGTACAATTAGTAAACGTACCAATGAAATTAACATTTCTGTCAACATTTGGGACGCTTAAATTCAACAAAGCAGGCTTCTCTGGAACGAGTGAAAGGGAACATTCTTAGCAATAAACAAATACATATTCTGGTATAAATATACCATTTTGTTTTAAAATTCCCATCTTCAACACACATTACAATCACATTCAAATGCTTCAATTTATTTATTCTATAACTCCCTGTTAATCAGATTTATTGTCATCGATAACTATGGACTCTCGATCATGCAACTGCAAATGCATGTATTTAATAAAAATAGGTAAGTTATATAGGCCCTAAATATTACTAGTAATAGGAAAAAATATTGTAGTTCACACGAGAGCAAAAAGACGTTATGCACTCGTAGAAATTAGCACCCTCGGCGTAAACTTTCCACTCGTAAATAAATTCCTAACTTACTTTCTTATGCTGACATAAATAACTTGTATTTATTTATTTATTTATTTATTTATTTATTTATTTATTTATTTATTTATTTATTTATTTATTTATTTATTTATTTATTATCACAGTCATAAAAATATATATCTAAATAACAAATTCTGTGAGATGATGGTGATGATGATGATGATGATGATGATGATGATGATGATGATGATGATGAATTAGATAAGAAATGACCGTGTAAGGTAGGAAAATGACGGAATCTATAGGGCTAGGCCTCGAATGCAATGCTATATCAGAATTGATAGAGAGTGAGACTATGAGAATGGAAGATTATTTTTAAAGATAGAGGCTCTGCCTGGTTCAAATAAATGGAAGGAGTGCCACACTCAACTTATGTGGTCATCGTATATCATGTATACCACTGAGTTTGAGCCCTGATTCAAAATGTAATTCAATGAACAGTTGAAAGTTTAGAAACCTGTACAGGTATAAAGGAAAATAACATCATTATAAATAGGCAGTAAACTTCCACATCCAGCAACAGTTCACTTCTCAAGATTTTAGTAGCGCCCATGTGATATATACATGCACTCGCAGCGAGTGTGGTTTTGCATTTCAATGACTCGGAATTCTCTGATGCCGGTGGAAATATCTATGACATGGAACCATAATTTCACCTGTTGCACGTGGTCGTAGTCTGGTCCACACTGGAAGAAGCTGGGATCCTTGTCTCCACAGCAGCCGGTCTGATTATCACAGCGGTGCAACACAGTGAAGCGAGGAACAAATATTTCATTGGTGGCGATATTGATGCTTTCCCTCACGTTAACCAGGCGTGGTTGAGGACCTGCCTTAGTGAAGCGCGCGATGACAGACATGTGTTGAACAAAGTCCTTTCTCAGGTTACGATCGGCCATCAAGACGGCTAGACACACTGCCGACAGATAAACTACCAGGAGATACCTCATCGTAAACGCTACAGCAATTGTGGTAACTGATAACAAGCACTGACGGGCATTTCTTTTATAGAATCGTCCTAGATGTGACTCAGTACTCTGGCAGGCACACGTTAACAGACTTTCCGCCCTGGGCAACTTCCACTAACACATACGTTTCGAAAGTCATTGGGTATGAACAGTCTCTCTGTTAGATTTTGTAATATTTTTAACTCATAGTACAATAGGGAATTATGTATGGTTGTTCGTTAAGGTGAGCGCTGTTTATGATATGTATTAAATCATAGCTTATTATATATGTATTATATGGTCACCGGCTTCAAATGGTATCATTAAAATTGCGTTGACCGAGCGAGTTGGCTGTGCAGTTCGGGGCGTACAGCTGCGAGCTTGCATCCGGGAGATAGTGGGTTCGAACCCCGCTGTCGGTAGCCCTGAAGATGGTTTTCCCTGGTTTTCCTTCTCACACCCGGCAATTAATTAAGGTCAAGGCCGCTTCCTTCCCACTCTTAGCCCTTTTCTATTCCATCGTCGCCATAAGACCTATCTGTGTCCACCCTGCGCAGACATTTCAGTTTGTCACCATTTAGATTGCTTTCGTGTGAATTTTGACACACAGAGACGACAGAACAACAGATTTCTGTTGGGCAATCTATGACTGTATTTTTAATTATCTTTAAATTAATTTTGTCGAGTAAACGCCAAATTTGTCACTAGAGAACTTGAACGTGCCGACATCGTATAGTATGAAGTGCCGAATAGCCTCTTTCTACCAATCAAAAATTCAACTACCACTGTCGGCTTTGAACCCGTAATCTTGGCATCCAAAAGTCGGCGCTTTCTACTTAGAGAAGGAACATGACCAGGTATGTATGTATGTATGTTCAGTCGTCGGCCCTAAGGCTGGTTGGATCCTCAACAGCTCCGCCATCAGCTGTCATAGATGGCCTAGGCATCACTGAAGAGGCGTACTAGGGAAATGAGGAGTGAGGTAGTTTCCCGTTGCTTTCCTCACCGAGCCAGCCATTGCTATTACATATCAGTCTGCCAAGCCCACTGAAATGCATACACCAACCGACCCTATGAGCAATATTTTCACACCATTCATAACAGGGACTGGCTGCACAAGAAATGGTATTACTGACATCGCTCATACCTCGGTCACTTTCATATTGTCAAAGCCAAGGATGAGACTGAGACAGATCTATGAAAGTAACAAATTTATTCTAGCCCATACCAGAAGACATAGTGCACTGTAAATAGTTCATGGGGAAAGAATGGTAGTCGATATACTAAGGGATCATAGGTTGAAAGGTAAATTATTATAGACAGAGAAAGACACTTATGTTGACAGAAAATCTGCTGTAGGAGTTGATGGTAGAATAAGATTGAATAATAATAATAATAATAATAATAATAATAATAATAATAATAATAATAATAATAATAATAATAATAATAATAATAATAATAATAATAATAATAATAATAATAATAATAATAATAATAACTTGGTTCATGGAGGTGGAAAGGGACCTACAGGAGATGGGGATCACTTATGAAAATATATAAGAACGCAACCCACTCAGGAGGAAACTAAACGGCCACCAGGGTTTTCAAGAAAGGCCAAAGTTGAAGACGGGAAAGACGTGGACGGAGGAAAGAAAAGAGTAACACCGGCAACGAATGAAGGAGCACTGGGTAAAGATCAAAGTCGAGAGAAGACAGCGGAAATAACGTGGTCCCTAGTAGGCCTATACGAACAAAGAATAATAATAATAATAATGGTTTTACGTCCCACTAACAACTTTTACAGTTTTCGGGGACGCTGAGGTGCCGGAATATTGCATCACAGGAGTTCTTTCACTATCGGTAAATCTACCGACACAAGACTGCCGTATTTGAGCACCATCTAATATCACTGAATGGAATCGGAATCGAACCCGTCAGCTTGAGTTCAGAAGATCAGTGATCGAGTGATTTGGCATTGCGGTTATGGTCGCGTAGCTGTGAGCTTGCATTAGGGAGATGGTGAGTTTTAATCCCACCGTCGGCAGTTTCGAAGATGGTTTTCCGAGGTTTTCCATATTCACTCCAGGCTGTACCATAATTAAGGCCACGGTTGCTACATTCCCAATTCTAGCTCTTTTCCATATACGCGTTGACGAAAACCTTCGATGTGTTAATGCAACATTAAAACACTAGCATTATAATAATAATAATAATAATAATAATAATAATAATAATAATAATAATAATAATAATAATAATAAAGAAGGAGATTAGTGCTCTGAGTACTCATACCAACGATGGTAGAATGAGTTCTTAGTTCAACATTTTTACAGATGTCGGGTAAGGATATAAGCCTACTAATCGTTTTCACTCTTTATTTTCTTCGTTTCAGTGAATCATTCACTGAAAGACTTGAAATGACAGAGTGGAATCGAGCTGGATGAAAATGTAGCGAGTGTAGAGTGATTGCATAAATATTAGTGATTACATTAGGTCATATCCAAAATATCTATCCAAATTTAGTAGCAAAACCGTCGTGCGGGTCATGCTCGTTTACATTCTTACCGATTACTTCATGAAATTCCTGATCATTATGGTTATTGTTTTAAGGAGAAATATCAAGAAGAATTACGGTATCAGTAAAAGACCGACCAAGCTGACTGCGCGGTATGGGCCATATAGCAGTAAAAGAAAGTATTGGAGAAGGAATGGCATGAAAATGCAAACTACCTACGCTTCACAAACCTAGTATCCTCGGGCTGTGAAAAGAAAAAGAGATGAAACGATGGATAAGACAGTGTAAATTGAAGAAACTTGGAAAAATATGAGAGTCCCGCAAGGGGCATCGTGATCGCCACTCCACGTTCCCAAGTAGAAAGCCCCAGAAGGATCGATCTTTTTAATTGTATCTTACGACAGACAGAAGGTATCTTGACTGCATTCTATTTCCCACATTTAGTAAATGATTTAGCTTCCGCCTATGACTTGGTCTTGATGAAAACTTGCAGTCTAAATTCCTAGACAAGAAATGAAACGAATATGATACAGGCTTAACATTAGGCGTTTACAAGAATAAAGTTGCGAAGACTAGGGATTAATTAATTAATTAATGTGTCTGTTGTTCACAGTCCTTCTTCGAGACATCGAAACTCATCCTCTTCCTCCGTCGGTTTCGTTACCGACTATTTTGTTCCCTAAACCATCAATTACCCTATTCCGTTTTCTTTATTTCTCTTTTCTTATTCTCGCCATATAAGGCCTTATATTCCGCTTCCTGAAAATGTGTTGTTGTTTTTTTTTGTTTTTTTTGCTAGTGGCTTTACGTCGCACTGACACAGATTGGTCTTATAGCGACGATGGGATAGGAAAGGCCTAGGAGTTGGAAGGAAGCGGCCGTGGCCTTAATTGAGGTAGAGCCCCGGCATTTGCCGGGTGTGTAAATGTGAAACCACGGAAAACCATCTTCAGGGCTGCCGACAGTGGGATTCGAACCCACTATCTCCAGGATGCAAAATGTGATAACTGAAAGACTTCGTTCGTAGTTTCATACTAAGGTGATAGGGATTGAAATCTCCGTCATTACATTTGAAATTTTCAATAAAATATAAATGAAACGTTTTATACAAAAAATACGCAGTCGCTGTTCTGAACCACGTGGGCTTTTTGACAAAGACTTAGTCCAAACGCCTAATTCATTGAGAATTGTGCAGTAAGCTCGTTGCATATGGACAGCACATATGCTCGATCCATTCGTACGGACGTGGATTCGATTCCTCGCCACGAAGTCGAAATATTTAATAAATAAGATTCCCACTTCTGGGGCGGCACGTGACCCTTTCATTTATAATTAAAAACCCCCTGATCCAGTCAGGAATCGAACCCGGGGCCGCCGGGTGACAGGCGGACGCGTTGCCCCCCACACCGCGGGGCAGAACTAGTGTCGAGGTTACGGAAAATTGATGTCTTTACCTTCCACTCCTCCAGGGACCTTCATGTCCTGTACGGAGATGGCTTTTGCTCTCCATAATTGGTCATAATGAAAGCGTTCTATCAATAAAAATGCTGAAATTTTCTTAAAATTAGTTAAATATTATATTGTTCAAGTATAAGTGCAGTAACAATTCGAATTGTGAACAGAATTTATAGTTTTACATAAACCTGTTATGTTTGTTAAAAGTTGAATCAAATGAATATAATGATTTTATATCAAGTACAAAAATTAAAGTTTTCACATTGTGAGATTTAAACAGATTGTGCTAAGAAATTTGCTATAGAGGACAATCTAACCTATGGAAAATTGCTTCTATCGATGATTATACGTTGTCATAGTCATGTAGAAGTAAACTTCTGATCATCGTCGGGTTCCCCATGCAATGCATGAAGAAAGCTTGAATGGGAAAACGCCCCCTTCTTACAAGCTAATTTTGGACCATCTTTAACGTTATTTTAACTCGTATGTTTATTTTGTATCGTTTTTGCAGGTTGTCTAGATGCTACCTTATTGGAGCGCCTATTATTCAGCGGGTCTTCCCGAATTTCATCGGCCACAGTTTACATAAGACATTGCCGGTCGTCTGCATAGTAGAGATAACTATCTAAGGCTATGTCATTCATTCATTGCAAGTGATTACTTCACAGCCACTTCGTCACAGTCCTCGCATGACTCAGTAGGTTCCACTGAGACAATGACCATTTTACAAGAATGCGACCACAGAACTCTATTTTGTTCGTTCGTAATCTGTTTACCCTTCAGGGTCGGTTTTTCCCTCAGACTCAGCGAGGGATCCCACCTCTTCCGCCAAAAGGGCAGTGTCCTGGAGATTCAAACTTTGGGTCGGGGATACAACTGGGGAGAATGACCAGTACCTCGCCCAGGCGGCCTCACCCAGGGGCCTTGTGGAGGGATGGGGAGATTGGATGGGACAGGCAAGGAAGAGGGAAGGAAGCGGCCGTGGCTTTAAGTTAGGTACTATCCCGGCATTTGCCTGGAGGAGAAATGGGAAACCACGGAAAACCACTTCCAGGATGGCTGAGGTGGGAATCGAACCCACCTCTACTCAGTTGACTTCCCAAGGCTGAGTGGACGCCGTTCCAGACCTCGTACCACTTTTCAAATTTCGTGGCAGAGCCGAGAATCGAACCCGGACCTCCGGGGGTGGCAGCTAATCACGCTAACCACTACAATATGTTAATGAAAGAGTTTGTTTCGAGGTGTGAGTTTCTGTATGACATTCAAATTCTCCAATGCCGGACCATTAACGCAGTGATAATTAGAATTAACTATGATAGTGATGTTATTTGGCCGGTACCTTGGCCGTATGTTCAACGTTACGTCCTTCGGTTCAGAGGGTCCTGAAATCGATTCACGGCCGGGTCGGGGATTGACTCGGGGGCCGAATTTTGCATTTGTCTTAATGCACATCCCTTCGTCAATATACCACATACCAGCCGTCACAGTAACATGCAATAGTGAATTCCCTCCGCGCAGGGTTAATGTCAGTTTTTCTTGCTAGTGGTTTAACGTCGCAATAACACACCGACGGTTTTCGGCGACGAAAGGATGGGAAAGAGCTAGGATTGGGAAGGAAGCGGACATGACCTTAATTACGGTACAGCCCCAGCATTTTCCTGGTGTGAAAGTGGGAAACCATAGGAAACCATCTCCAGGACTACCGACAGAGGAATTCGAACCCACCACCTCCCGAATGCAAGCTCACAACTATACGACCCTAACCGCATGGCCAACTAGCTCGGTATGTTAGGAAGGGCATCTGGCCGTAAAACAAAGCCATATCAACCTGTGCGACAGAGTTCGCAATCATAAACCTACCAGGGCGTGGGAAAAGTGGCGGATAAAGAAGAACAACAATAATATTAAGATTCCGTTATGATCACCGAGTCAATTGTCTACGCGGTTCGAGACGCGTAGCTGCCAGCTTGCATTTGGGTAACAGTGGGTTTGAACACTACCGATGGCAACCCTGAAGATGGTTTTCCGCTGTTTCCCATTTTCACATCAGTTTATGCCCCTATTCTGCAAGAGATCGAAACTCATCCTCTTCCTCCTTCGGCTTAGACCACTATTCTCAGAGGTCCCGAGGGGATCAGTGAGTGATTATAGCCCATCGACCGTTGTTTCAGGCCTTGGGTGCTATTTCGTAAGTCAAAGGTAGTAGTAACATAGCGGGTGTGGGAGATGTGGAATTCTTGTAGGGGATCAAGCTGACCAGGATGTGGCCTGGGCCCCTAGCGGGGTGAAAGGTGCCCTTAGTAGGGCAAAGGTTGGTGGGGGCGTTGGTTCTCTGTTACTAGAGGCTAGGTGGATGGTCACCCATCCAATAGGTGACCATGCCCAATGTTGCTCTCTTAATTTGATTGTAGAATGTGAGCATAATTGTCGGAGGAAAGTTAGGGAAGTCAGAGTGGGTGTAGGCGCTACAGGGGGTCACTGATGAGGGCTAGATGAGGAGTTAAACGTCTTGGAATAGGGCGGTGTTTGTCAGGGGGGAGGTTAATTAATGATTAGTTGACGGCTTGGCAGAGGGGGCTGGTTGAGGAACGAAACTAGTTGGATGAGGAGCAAGTTAAGAAGGGTGGAGTGGTCAAGACTTGGCAGGGCGGGGGTGGGTACTGGGTTCATGGAGGTGGCGTGGTGATGTTGAGGCTGAGGGGAGAGGTTGAGGTGGGAGTTTAGATGTCGTGAGTGTTTGTAATGTGCCTTAATTGCCTTCTTTATGTAGGGACAGCCAGGGTAGGAGACTGCGTGACTGCCTTCGCAGTTAGCGCACCTCGGCTGTTCCTTAGGTACCTTGCAGACATTCGGCTACCGGGCGAGTTGGCCGTGCGATTAGAGGCGCGCGGCTGTGAGCTTGCATCCGGGAGATAGTGGGTTTGAATCCCACTGTCGGCAGCCCTGAAGATGGTTTTCCGTGGTTTCCCATTTTCACACCATTTTCACACCTTAATTAAGGCCACAACCACTTCCTTCCCATTCCTAGCCCTTTCCTCTCCCATCGTCGCCATATGACCTCGTTGCTCTAGCACTGACATCTAGCGGTGATTCCGAGAACTTTTCAAACCGTCATAGCATCTGTGTAGGTGCGACGTAAAGCCACTAGCATGGTTCACGAACTAGGACGTGACTATAGTAACCCACGCCATGAAAATACATATCTTATTCTTAAAATGTCCCTGATTTTAAAATGTAATTTTCAGTGATGTTTGCAAAATAAGTTCACGAAATATTCGGTCAAATGGATTTATATTTAATGCAAGCTAATACCAAAATGAAGTCAAATGATAGTTTTTTTAATGATTTTTAAAGGAAAATAACTGATGGCTCACTAGGCAGTAAAAAGTAAGAAGCACGATCTTAACTGACGCGCTAGTCGGTAAAGGTTTGCCATCCCTGCCCTAGAAGTTCTCCTGTCACTCGCCTCTTATGACAGGCAAGGGATGCGGAGAATGTATCTACTGCACCATCTACGAGAGAAGACAGCAAAGGCGTGCTCGGTTCACCTCGAAGGATGTAAGTTCAATTCCCAGTCAGGAAGAAGGCCTAAAACATTAGAACCGAGACGCTCACTTCTGGAGACTCACATGGCCCGGGAATTCGCTACCCTGCACCAGAAAAGAGTACAGTACCAAGGTATGAAATGAAATGAAATGAAATGAAATGTCGTATGGCTTTTAGTGCCGGGATATCCCAGAACGGGTTCGGCTCGCCAGGTGCAGGCGACCTGCGCGTCATGATGAGGATGAAATGATGATGAAGGCAACACATACACCCAGCCCCGTGCCACTGGAAGTAACCAATTAAGATTAAAATCCCCGACCCGGCCGGGAATCGAACCCGGGGCCCTCTGAACCGAAGCCAAGTACGCTGGCCGTTCAGCCAACAAGTCGGACATGTAGGGTATTAAGAGCCTCCAATGAGGGTGGGCGACATCTGCTGCTGCACTCGGCTAGAAATAGCTACACGAAATTATTATTATTATTATTATTATTATTATTATTATTATTATTATTATTATTATTATTATCATCACCAAGACATACCTTAGCTGATTCCCATACAAATAAGCACCTTATAGAAAAATTTAGCAAAACAGGGTCCATATAAATAACTATATAGATAAAATAGGTATTACTTCAATCGTGCAGCCATTATTGACACCCGTGAAAACACGACTTCTTTGTGTGTAGATATACAGTACCAATGAGCACGATATACTAAAACAAATCACGTCAATATGATAGGTGGGACTCCTCCGAACACTACCCTACCGTAGTAAACAATACAGTGCGCGGCGGTTTCAATAATAAAGAGTCCAAAAGGACGGTGTAATTTGCCGTGCCATATGTGGCACACTGGGTGGATCCAGGACGAATACAAACACACTCGCTCCCCCAGCCAGAGTGTTTAACCATGCCCTGTTAAAACCACCTGTTCGGTCGGGAATCGAACCCGGAGCCCTTTGAATCGTTGAATCGAGCCGGTCCGTTATGTGAATAGTAAATATTCCTTATAAAATCAAAAGATAATTATTCGAGAATTGCATGTTTGAGCCAGTACAACATAATGTCTTCCGTGCTATGATTTTGTAATAATTAATGTATTTTAATGCTATTAGTTTTACATCCCATTAACTGCTTTTATGGTTTTCTGAGAAGCCGATGTGCCAGATTTTACCCCACAGGAGTTCTATTACGTGCCAGTAAATCTACCGACACGAGGGTGGCGTATTTGAGCACCTTCAAATACCACCGGACTGAGCCAGGATCGAAGATGCCAGTTTGACCTTAGAAGACCAGAAACGAAAGCTACTCAGTCCGGTAATGTGATTTTTAAATATTGTACATGCGTAGGCCTAAATGCTGCTACCGAGAGAATACCTCCCACACTGCAGCAAGACGTCTGTATGTGGGTGTGTTTTATCAGAATATTATTAACATATCACTGTGATACTGCCTGCTGTCATTTCTTGATGGACACAGTACTTATGCATCCAGCTCATGGCGCAGGCCAGACCAAAGTGTAGCTTCAACCCAAGTCCCAGTCTCATCCATGGCTGTGACAATATGGAAGCTGCTGGGGTATGGGTGGTGCTGATTAATGACATTCGGAGCACAACCAGTGCGTGCGAGTGTTATGAAAGGTGTTGCTCATAGGGCCAGTCGTGCTGCAATAGCACTTTCTGGCCCAGTGAGAAAAGCAGTGGCAAACTACCTCACTCCTCATTTTGCCTAGTACGCCTCATTTTGGTGCTGTCATTGGTTTTGTAGTTTTTCTATAACTGCATAACCTTTGGTGATGCTATCTGAGGATCCAACCAGCCTCTGGGCTGATGACCTAACAGGCAGACAGACATCACTGTGATAGAGGGGGGCGGGGGGAGCCTCCGTGGCTCAGGCGGCAGCGTGCTGGTCTCTCACCAGTGGGTTCCGTGGTTCAAATACCGGTCACTCCATGTGAGACTTGTACCGGACAAAGAGGAGGCGGGACAGTTTTTTCTCCGGATAATCCGGTTTTAACCCAGTGGCGTAACGTTAGGCTCGAGGCCTACGCGAATGCCACTCTGCACGAGAAAGGTGATATCACGATGTTTTTACAGAATGGGTCGAAAAGGACCGTTTTCACAATTCGTAAGTAAGTTAGAGGAGTTGTCAGGTGGTTGCATATAGCTGGAGTTGTTGTGAGCCGTGTCGGGAACGGTGAATTCGATCGCAAAGAGCTGCGTCTAGTTTGAAAAAGTAATGACAATAATGAAAACTGGTACGAAAACTCGTATTTTGGTTTAAAAATCATGTTTCCTTCATGTCTAGTGCACCTGATATCGAACTAAGCATATCTTTCATTCGACATCTAACATTTGTGATATTTGTTTGACTATGAGTTGATTTAAATTCCTAAAGACGATAAGAAGTTGGTGTTAACGATCAGTCAGTTTTGAATGAGCTCACCTTGCGTGCGTTTAGTTAATGTCATTCGCATCTTGTACGATGTGATGTTTTCTAACTTTTGAATGGTTAAAAATTATTCGTTTATTATGTATGTATTATAATCAATGAACTGAGTTATTTATAAGTTTCATACGATTCCTTTGAGGGGCCTTCTTTTGTTTCCTGCAGACGGACCTGCACCATATTCGTTACGCCTTTGTGAAAACCATTTCTTAGCATTCCTTCTGCATCAATTTTCCGTTTTCCTTTCAGGAGTCCTGATTTATTGGCTTTACGCCCCACTAATTACTTTTACAGTTTTCGGAGACGTGAAGGTGCCGGAATTTAGTCTCGCAAGAGTTCTTTTACGTGCCAGTAAATCTACCGACACGAGAATGACGTATTTGAGCACTTTCAAATACCACCGGACTAAGCCAGGATCGAACCTGCAAAGTTGGGTTCAAAAGACCCGCTCCTCAACCGTCTAAACCACTCAACCCGGCAGGCAGTCTAGAGTTCAACAATATGCCTAAATAATTACAGAAGACGTCCGGCTCCGTGGCTAAATTGTTAACGTGCTGGCCTTTGGTCACAGGGGTCCCGGGTTCGATTCTCGGCAGGGTCGGGAATTTTAACCATCATTGATTAATTTCCCTGGCACGGGGGCTGGGTGTTTGTGTTGTCTTCATCATTATTTCATCCTCATCACGACGCGCAGGTCGCCTACGGGAGTCAAATCAAAAGACCTGCACCTGGTGAGCCGAACCCGTCCCGGGATCTCCCGGCACTAAAAGCCATACGCCATTTCATTTCAGTACAGGAGATGAAATAACACACTTGTTCTTAAAGTAAGAATGTTCATGTTCATATACAGTACGTTTATAAATGTACAATATTGGATCTCGGGTGTGTGTATGAGGCCAATGAGGGGTTTAGTCATTTACCCACGCTCCTCACTGACGACGTCACTGCTGCATCTCCCTAGTCTAGCCGACTCGCCCATTACGTGACTGGTATTAAAACATGCAGGACTTCTTTTAATCTTCATAGATTTTTGCGAAAATGACTTCATGCAGACTTACTGTTAGAGGAACTTAAATCCTTTGAGGCACTTATTTACAAAGGCGGCTTGCTTACCCGGAATTGTGTGGAAGTCTACTGCTCATTCACGAAGGAAGTGACTCATAGCTTGAATGCATCTATATAACTACAAGCTGCCGACAAGTTTAGCTACTAGTCCCAATTCTGTTTCATCATGAGAAGAATGTCAGTGATCTTGCTGTCGGCCGCGCTTCTCACTACAACGGTAGCGACCAAATCTCCTTCAGTTATAAAACGTTATCGACATCATATGTCGGTAATCGGGAGTTTTTCGAGGGCTGGTCCTCAGCCTCGCTTAGTTAGCGTGTCAGAGAGTATTGTGATAGCTCCAAGCCAGCATGTTGTTCCGCCCTTCACCGTGCTATATCGTTGTGATAATCAGACGGGCTGCTGTGGAGACAAGGATCCTAAGTTCTACCTGTGTGGACCAGACTACGACCAAGTGCAGTCAGTAAAGGTACCGCTTTATATCAGTGACAGTTCCACCGGTGTTCACGAATTTAGAGACATCCGGATGCAGAACCACACGCGCTGTGCATGTAAATATATATCTCGGACGCACGATTAACCCATTAACTGTCATGATCCCCATTTGGGGATAAACTTTAGGTTACCGGTGCTGATTTTTTTATTCCCATTGTTGTCCAGAACGTGTACAAATCTTCGTACGGAGTGATTGTTGAATTGTTCAGAACAGATTAGGAGCAGTGTGTTACATGTTCTTCAAGGCTTCAAACTCCGTATTTTTAAAAAGGTACTAGTCACATTTTTATATAGCCAATCTGAAATTCGAGAGTATTATTTTGTTTCTTTTAGTCCATAACGTACAGCTAATAGCGTTACCACAGACTTATATGCACTCTAACTTACATACTAGAGTGTGTGGGACCCTCACCAGGATTACTTGATTCGAAAACTGGAAGAAATCCAAGGAAAAGCAGCTATTTGTTCTGAAGAGTAGCTTTACGAAAATGTTGTAAAGATTGGGCTGGGAAGACTTGGAGAAAGAAGACGAGCTGCTTGACTAAATGGTACAGTATGCTCCGAGTTGTCTTTAGAGAAATGGCGTGGAATGACATTAGTAGACGAATAAGTTTGAGTGGTGTTTTTAAAAATAGGAAATATCACAATATGAAGATAAAGTTGGAATTCAAGAGGAAAAATTGGGGCAAATATTCGTTTATAGGAAGAGGAGTTAGGGATTGGAATAATTTACCAAGGGAGGTGTTCAATGCATTTCCAAATGCTTCGCAGGTACTTAGGGGCTGCCTGGCCGAGGCGGTAAAGGCGTGCTCGGTTCGCCCGGAAGGACGTGGGTTCGAATCCCCGTCAGGAAGTCATGAAATTTAAGAAACGAGATTTCCACTTCCGGAGGTGCAATTAGCCCTGAGGTTCACCCAGCCTACACCAAAAATGAGTACCAGGTTAACTCTTGGGGGCAAAGGCGGCCGGGCGTAGAGCTAACCACTCTACCCCATCAAATGCCGAGGTTACGAATAGTGGAAGCCTTTACCATCCACCCCTCCAAGGGCCTTCATGGCCCGTACGGAGATGACTTTGCTTTGCTTTGCATTATTTTCTTTTTTTTTTTTTAAGAAAAGACAGGGAAACAGCAGATAAGGAATCTGCTACCTGGGCGACAGCCCTAAATGCAAATCATAGCATTTTATTTTCACAACTGATTTCCTGTTGATGTTGGGGGGTACTTCAACACTGATCCCCATTTGGTCCTCAAGATAGATGATAGTTATTCAAAATGTACGGCACTTTGCACTTTGCTACTGGATGTGTTAAGAAATTTGGGAAACAGCTTGAATTACAAAAACACACATTGATATCTAATAGGATCAAAATATTATATACTTCAACAACACGAAGAACATTATTTTAACTTTGAATGTCGTCTCAAATTTTCTGCTGAAGTGGTAATCGAATACTTCACTGTACCATGTCATCCGTTCCAATGAACTGTAAAGTAACTAACAATGCTCGTTTTCGAGGTGTTACACTCCGATTCCCTTCAAATTTTGCATGCGGGTAGCTGAGCTAGTGAACATTCCAAAAATGAAAAGTATATGTGCACGATTAATATATTCTTATCCGTCTCGTTTTTTTCCACGCCGCTGGCGGGGTCGCGGGTGCGAACTATGGCGCATATGTGGACTTGGCCCAGGTTTACGGCCAGATGCCCTTCCTGACGCCAACCTCATATGTTTTAACGATTGCATGTTTGTGTGGTGGTTGGTAGCGTGGAGTGCTGTATGTTTATGAACAGAAGTAGTGTTGGAACAAACGCAAACACCCAGTCCCTGAGTTGGAGGAATTAAGGTGAGATTAAAATCCTAGACCCATTTGGGAGTCGAACCCATGACCCTCTGAACCGAAGACCTGGGTGGTGACTATTCATCCAAGGAGCCGGGCGCTAATACTCGTATTTAATGCTGTTTATTCAACTTCGAAAGTGGTGAAAATACGTGCGGAGACGCGCCGTGTAGCAGCGAGCGGTCAAAGCAAGGTTCACAGAAATGAGTCAGTCATACGATAAATGTTGGAGAAAGAGAATTCGCCGATGACCAACGAATTATAAAGGGTAATATATGCACTAGTGTAATTACTGTACCAGAGGCTACATATTCATAACAGCGGTGTTCATTCCTTACAGACACTAGTTTAATGGTGTTAAATCAATACATATTAAATACCGTATGAATTTGGGCACGTACGGTTTTCACAATTGGAATGTGCACTAGCTCAGTTACCCGCAATCGGAGTGTAACACCTCAGATGTGATAAGCTGAGTGGCTTAGCTCTTGGCTTCCCACCCAGAAACTGACGTTCGAATCTCGCTCGATTGTGGGTTGAGATTTTCATCTCACAAATCACGTGACGTCTGGAAGAGCATCCGGCCTTAAACCCTCGGCCAAAACCAAAATGAGCCTGGGTAGCTCCTGCGACCCCAGAAATAACTGAGATAAGCTGACGAAACACCTTGAAGACTTCCCTTGTAAGTGAGTAGGAAAAACATTTTCACTGTGAAGGTAAATTACGCTTATATCTGTAATACTATGTAGGCCTACATGTCTCGAATGAGAGTACCTGGTCAATATACAGTATCTATTGCTAAGTTAAATGTAGTAAAACTGAAATGTGTTTAGCTCAACAAGTACAAACGTTACTTAAACAAACTTCTTCATGTCTAGCAAGCATGTAGTACCATTCATGAAATAATGTTCACATATTTCGAAAACGCTGGCAAATACGTGTAAAATGTTTTACGGTATCAATTTTTGCGTTTTGACTTGTTTCAGTTTCATTCAATATTTATTATTTTTTTTCTGAATTAATTTAAAAGACTTATATCAACAGCATACTCTAGAATGAGATATTCCTTCAGAAAATATTTTTCTTTATCATTACCTTTCATATCTTTTATTATTGCTAATTATCGTTTTAAAGTTAAGTTACCAGTGTCTAAGAAAAGAGCCTAGAATATGTTGTTCATGTAAATGAAATACGATACCCTGAAAAATACCATCCATACATATAAAATTATTATTTAATTGCGATGAAAATCATGTATAAAAATGAATGTTTCGGAAAACGACTAAGAAACATGACACAGTGGGACATATAGTGTATATTGGTACATGGACATTTGCAGACATATATTTTGAAGTATCTAGTGGAGATAATTATTTTTTTTTCATATGATTAAAGAGAAAAGTATATTCTCTAAAGAAGAACATAACCTGATAAATGTATTTTTCTTTTTACGCATGAAGGTGTACATCCTCCTTAAAGTTGTTAACTCTTCTCTGAATAGTCCAATTATAATCTGAATAAGAATGGGATGTAACCAACTGGTTTTAGAAGGTGAGAGTTCTGAATGTGATTTCTATACTTAGGAATCTCCTTCCACTATATTCATTAATTAGTATGTAATGTCTTATCTGTTGTACAAGTAATTGCTTTCCTGACGTAAATCATTCGTTTACAGGATGTGAACTAAGTTGTACTGATGTAATTACAAATAATTATAAGGTGTAAAAAGAAATATGCAGCTGTCAATGACATTCAAGGTGATATTTATTTCATTACTCTAGAATAAACTGCTCTCGAATAGGCTTTATTAACACCAGGTTTTTCTGTGCAATTCCATTTGAATGAATTTTATGATAATATCCAGATATGGTTAAGCATTATGTAAATATGTTCGTATTATTTCTGTAGCTCACAGCACCGTTGAATGATGTTTGACTTGTGATGGTAATGATGGTGGTAATTTGTGTCTAAAGTAGAAAACAATAAGGTAATATGCCTCTTGTAACAATCATCTAAGAAGGAAGAATCGAATAAAAAGGCCATAAAAAGAAGAGAACTGTCTAGGCTTCGCAAACTTTGTAGAACTGTCGGAGTCAAATAAAGATCCAAAATTCAACAAGGGAGGTTAAGTTATTTTTTATAAATTTCCCATGAATTCCTATGTCATTGCTTGTAATTATTATGTTAAAATACTCGTAAGCAATCTTTAATTGTTATGTACTTTTGTTTCTTGCTTCAGTGCATTTGTTTTTATTGTTATTCCTTCGTAAGCATGAAATTCCTTGTTTTGATATAATTTCTTGTAATATCTTTGTTTTTATGTAATTGCTTGTTGGTTTCTACCATATTTGTAAATTAAATTCCACAGACATTACCTCCGAAATGTGTCCCAATTACAGTGTATTTGTTAATAATTAATAATAAGAAGAAAAAGAATATCGCCTCTGTGGTGTAGTGGTTAGTGTGATTAGCTGCCACCACCCGGAGGACCGGGTTCGATTTCCGGCTCTGTCACGAAATTTAAAATATGGTACGAGGGCTGGAACGGGGTCCACCCAGCCTCGGGAGGTCAACTGAGTAGGGGGGAGGGGCGGGGTTCTATTCCCACTTCAGCCATGCTCGAAGTGTTTTTTTCCGTGGTTTTCCACTTTACCTCCAAGCAAATGCCGGGATGGTACCGGTACCTAACTTACGGCCACGGCCGCTTCCTTCACCCTTCCTTATCTACCCCTTCCTGTCTTCCCAACCCCGACAAGGTCGCTGTTCAGCATAGCAGGTGAGGCCGCCGGGTGAGGTACTGGTCCTCCTGCCCAGTTTCAACCCCCGACCCAAAGTCTCACGCTCCAGGACACTGCCCTTGAGACGGTAGTGGTGGGATCCCTCGCTGAGTCCAAGGGAAAAAACAACCCTGGAAGGTAAACGGATTAAGAAAGATTTATGGGTCTTCCACTGGTCACGCACCAGTTCAATCAATCAGTCACTACTGATCTGCATTTAGGGCAGTCGCCCAGGTGGCAGATTCCCTATCTAGTTTTTTTTCCTAGCCTTTTGTTAAATGATTGCAAAGAAATTGGAAATGTATTGAATATCTCCCTTGGTAAGTTATTCCAATCCCTAACTCCCCTTCTTATAAACGAATATTTGCCCCAATTTGTCCTCTTGAATTCCAACTTTATCTTCGCTACGGAATTCTACATCTATATAATATATAAAATAAGAGTTTTGTCTGTACATTGCTCAGAATTTGAAAAGAATGGTATTTCTGTATCGGTCATGTCCACAGTAACAAGGAAATGCACTTTTTACTTTTCCGTAATGTCTGTCTGTCTGTCTGTCTGTCTGTCTGTCTGTCTGGTTTTATCTCATTGGAATGACCAAGCCGCAGACTGCCGTGAGCCGTGAACACACTAATAATGTAAATATTTCAGAATTAAGTTTTAGACCTTCCTTTAAACTACCATTTTACTCAGCGTGAATACAATCATTTATAGCCTAGATTGTAGCGACTTATTCTCCGACTTTGTATACCAATTTTTATTAAGATAGGACCACTAATAACATAAATATTTGAAAATTAAATTTTAGGCCTTCCCCTAAACTAACATTTCAATCAGCGTGAATAAAATTATTTATGGCCTAGATTGTAGCGACTTATTCCCCGACTTTGCATACCGATTTTCATTAAATTTTCTCTAGCTGTTTTCTAGTGATGCGTGTACAGACAGACAGACAGACAGACAGACAGACAGACAGACAGACAGACAGACAGACAGACAGACAGACAGACAGACAGACAGACAGACAGACAGACAGACAGAAATTACGGAAAAGTAAAAAGTGCATTTCCTTGTTACTGTGGACATGACCGATACAGAAATACCATTCTTTTCAAATTCTGAGCAATGTACAGACACAATTCTTATTTTATATATATAGATTGTGATATTTCCTACTTTTAAAGACACCAGTCAAACTTATTCGTCTACTGATGTCATTCCATGCCATCTCTCCACTGACAGCTCGGTTCATGTTAGAAGGACTACCCCCTGTGAGTGGGGGTGGTAGAATAACACGCACGGTATCCCCTGCCTGTCGTAAGAGGCGACTAAAAGGGGCCCCAGGGGCTCTGAACTTTGGAGCGTGGGTTGGCATCCACGGGACCTTTAGCTGAGTCCTGACATTGCTTCCACTTACTTGTGCTAGGCTCTTCACTTTCATCAATACTGTCCGACCTTCCTTGGTCAACTCTTGTTCTTTTCCGACCCCGGCGGTATTACGTATGGAGGCCTAGGGAGTCTTTCATTTTCATGCTCTTCGCGGCCCTTGTCTTCTTTTGGCCGATACCTTCATTTTTCGAAGTGTTGAACCCCTTCCATTTTTCTCTCTGATTAGTGTTATATAGAGGATGGTTGCCTAGTTGTACTTCCTCTTAAAACAGTAATCACCACCACCACCTTAGAAGGACTACAATGGATACTATAGATCAGAAAAGAAAATAATAATAATAATAATAATAATAATAATAATAATAATAATAATGTGATTGGTTTTACGTCCCACTAAATACTTTTACGGTTTTCGGGGACGCCGAGGTGCCTGAATTGTGTCCCGCAGGAGTTCTTTTACGTGCCAGTAAATCTACCAACACAGGGCTAACGTACTTGAGCACTTTCAAATACCACCGGACTGAGCCAAGGTCGAACCTGCCAACTTGGACTCAAAAAGCCTGCGCCTAACCGTCTGAGCCACTCAGCCCAGCTTAATAATATCAATCACATGGCTAGCTACCGTGAGCAGGCCTTCTGAAGTGGTGCCATCTAGGTGACCTGTCTACCAATTTCGACATTCGAATTGTTCTGCTACCTAGCAGCGAAAGCGGAACTCTACTGGGACGGATACTATGGCTGAGTTAAAGTAAACTGGGCGCGCCATCAGAAACTTTTAACATGCCAACAACAATCAAATGGGATGACAAGACTTTTGGCCGTTCTTCAAAAGTGACTACGTCAGTTGGGATCCAACCTGCGAACTTGGAATAATGAGTCGGACACTCTCGATCGACCCACCGAGGCAACTTGTCTTGGTTGGTAACGTGGTGTGTTGTGTGTACATAAATATGTATACAGTACATTCAGACAAATACAAACACCCATTCCCCAGACTAGACGAATTAACCAGACGCGGTGAAAATCCCCGGCTCAACCGGGAATCGAACACAAGGGCCTCTGAATCAATCAATCAATCAATCAATCAATATTGATCTGCATTTAGGGCAGTCGCCCAGGTGGCAGATTCCCTATCTGTTGCTTTCCTAGCCTTTTCCTAAATGATTTCAAAGAAAATGGAAATTTATTGAACGTCTCCCTTGGTAAGTTATTCCAATCCCTAACTCCCCTTCCTATAAATGAATATTTGCCCCAGTTTGTCCTCTTGAATTCCAACTTTATCTTCATATTGTGATCTTTCCTACTTTTATAAACGCCACTCAAACTTATTCGTCTACTAATGTCATTCCACGCCATCTCTCCGCTGTCAGCTCAAAACATACCACTTAGTCGAGCAGCTTTTCTTCTTTCTCTCAATTCTTCCCAACCCAAACTTTGCAACATTTTTGTAACGCTACTCTTTTGTTGGAAATCACACAGAACAAATCGAGCTGCTTTTCTTTTGATTTTTTCCAGTTCTTGAATCAGGTAATCCTGGTGAGGGTCCCATACACTGGAACCATACTCTAGTTGGGGTCTTACCAGAGACTTATATGCCCTCTCCTTTACATCCTTACTACAACCCCTAAACACCCTCATAACCATGTGCAGAGATCTGTACCCTTTATTTACAATCCCATTTATGTGATTACCCCAATGAAGATCTTTCCTTATATTAACACCTAGATACTTACAATGATCCCCAAAAGTAACTTTCACCCCATCAACGCAGTAATTAAAACTGAGAGGACTTTTCCTATTTGTGAAACTCACAACCTGACTTTTAACCCCGTTTATCAACATACCATTGCCTGCTGTCCATCTCACAACATTTTCGAGGTCACGTTGCAGTTGCTCACAATCTTGTAAGTTATTTATCACTCTATAGAGAATAACATCATCCGCAAAAAGCCTTACCTCCGATTCCACTCCTTTACTCATGTCATTTATATATCTATATATATATAAAGTAGCTTGTCCTGACTGATTGACTGACTGACTGACTGACTGACTGATTCATCATCGCCGAGCCAAAACTACTGGACATAAAGAAATGAAATTTTGGGGATATATTCATATTAAGATGTAGGTGCTCGCTAAGAAAGGACTTTTGGATATTCCGTCGCTAAGGGGGTGAAAAGGGGGGTGAAATTTTAAAATGAGTGTGTCTATATCTCAAAACTTTAAAAGTTTACAGATGTGAAAATTGGTATTTAGAATCTTCTTTAAAAATAAGGAAATACGTATTTTTTTGTTTTCAGACAATCCCAATAGGAGGGGTGAAAAAGGGCGAAAAAGGGGTTGAATGCCTTTAATCCGGATACGCTACTTATAACTCAGAAACTGAAGATATTACAGACCTCAAAATTGTTACTTTTGATCGCTGTGAAAAATAAATAAACAAATATTTTTTGTTTTTGGAAAATCCAATTAATGCGAGGGTGAAAGGGGGGGGGGGGTGAATTTTTAAAATGAGTGCATCTATATCTCAAAAGTTAAGTTTAGAGATGTAAAAATTATTATTTAGAATCTTCATTAAAAATAAAGGAACACGTATTCTTTTGTTTTCGGAAAATCCCAATAGGAAGGGTGAAAAGGGGTGAAAAATGTGTTGAATGCCTTTAAAGAGAATACATATATCTCAGAAACTGAAGATATTACAGACCTCAAAATTGGTAATTTTGATCGCTTTCAAAAATAAAGAAACACATATTTTTTGTTTTTGGAAAATCCAATTAATGCGAGGGTGAAAAGGGGGGTGAATTTTTAAAATAAGTGCATCTATATCTCAAAAGTTTTAAAGTTTAGAGATGTAAAAATTGGTATTTAGAATCTTCATTAAAAATAAAGGAACACGTATTTTTTTGTTTTCGGAAAATCCCAATAGAAGGGGTGAAAAGGGGTGAAAAATGGGTTGAATGCCTTTAAAGAGAATACTTATATCTTAGAAACTGAATATATTACAGACCTGAAAATTGGTATTTGGGATCTACTTTAAAAATAAAGAAACAGGTATTTTTTTCGTTTTGGGAAAATCCAAATAATGGGGGGTGAAAAGGGGGATGAAATTTTTAAAATGAGTGTATCTATATCTCAAAACTTTTAAAGTTTATAGATGTAAAATTTGGTATTTAGAAATCTCCTTTAAAAATAAAGAAACGCGTACTTTTTTGTTTTCGGAAAATCCTAATAGGAAGGGTGAAAAAGGCTGAAAAATAGGTTGAATGCCTTTAATGAGGCTACTTATATTTCAGAACCTGAATATATTACAGACCTGAAAATTGGTATTTGGGATCTACTTTAAAAATAAAGAAACACGTATTTTTTCGTTTTCGGAAATTCCCAATAGAAGGGGTGAAAAGGGGTGAAAAATGGGTTGAATGCCTTTAAAGAGAATACTTATATCTTAGAAACTAAATATATTACAGACCTGAAAATTGGTATTTGGGATCTACTTTAAAAATAAAGAAACAGGTATTTTTTCGTTTTGGGAAAATCCAAATAATGGGGGTGAAAAGGGGGATGAAATTTTTAAAATGAGTGTATCTATATCTCAAAACTTTTAAAGTTTATAGATGTAAAATTTGGTATTTAGAAATCTCCTTTAAAAATAAAGAAACACGTACTTTTTGTTTTCGGAAAATCCTAATAGGAAGGGTGAAAAAGGGTGAAAAATAGGTTGAATGCCTTTAATGAGGCTACTTATATTTCAGAACCTGAAGATATTACAGGCCTGAAAATTGGTATTTGGAATCTACTTTAAAAATAAAGAAACAGGTATTTTTTCGTTTTTGGAAAATCCAAATAATGGGGGGTGAAAAGGGGGGTGAATTTTTAAAATGAGTGTGTCTACATCTTAAAACTTTAAACGTTTACAGATGTAAAAATTGGTGTTTAGAATCTCCCTTCAAAAAAATAAAGGAACACGTATTTCTTTGTTTTCTCTAAATCCCAACAGGAGGGGTGTAAAAGGGTGAATAATGGGTTGAATGCCTTTAATGAGGATACATATATCCCAGAAACTGAAGATATTACAGAACTGAAAATTTGTAAATGGGATCTCCTTTAAAAATATAGAAACACGTATATTTTTGCTTTTGGAAAATTCAATTAATGGCGGTTAAACAGGAGTGGCAAATTGGGGTGAATTACTTGAAAGACTATATCTACAGAATATCTGAGAAGCGTAAAATGTTACAGACGTAAATAGTGGGTATTAGGAATCTCCTGTAAGTGTAAAGAAACATAGGTGATTTGTCTTTGGAAACTCCACTTAAGGGGAACTAAAATGGGGTGAAATTTTAAAATGAGAATTTCTACAGTATATCTCAAAAAACTTAACATGTACAGAAGTGAAAAATGGTCATTTTTTATCCTATTAAAAATAAAGAAAAGTGTATTTTTAGTTTTCGGAAATACAACTTGGTCAGTGGGGGTGGGGGGGGGGGTAAAAGTGACTGAAAATGGTGTTGAATTCTTTTAATGAGGCTACTGATATCTCAAAAATTAAGATGTTACACACGTGAAATTTTATTTTTGGAATCTGCTTTAAAAGTAAACAAACACGTATTCTCGGAAAATCCAATGAAGGGGATTTGGAGTGTTAAAGGATAGAAAAAATTAATTGACTTAATTGTATGAGAATACATACATCTAATAAAAACTAAAGTTGTTACAGACGTGAAAATTCGTATTTTGATCTCCTTTAAAAACAAAGAAAAGCGCGTTTTGGGGGGAAACAATCTTGGGGGGGGGGGTGGAGTGGAAAGGAGTTGAATTCCTTTCATGAGGACACATAAATCAAAAACTGAAGAGGTTAGAGTGGTGATAATTGGTATTTAGAAGATCCTTTACTATTAAAGGAACAAGTATTTTTTGCTTTAATATCACTTTGTGAGGGAGGGGGGGGGGGGAGTGTGGAAGGAAGTTAAAAACGTGAATTATTTTTAAGGGGATACTTATATCTCAAAACTGAAGGTAATAAACGTGAACATTGGTATTTGGAATCTCCTTTAAACATAAAGAAACACGCCTTCTTTTAATTTTTTGGAGGGTGGGCGTAAATAAACTTAACGGCGGTGGGGTGTAAAAGGAGGTGAGACCAATTGATTTTACTGTTCGTAATGTACACTGACTGACAGAGCAAATGCAACACCAAGAAGGAGTGGTTCGAAAGGGATGAAAGTTGGGGAAAAAACAGAGACGGCACGGACGAATAATTGATGTTTATTTCAAACGGATATGCAGGTTACACAATGCGCACGGCATCGACTCAGTAGGATGTAGGACCACCGCGAGCGGCGATGCACGCAGGAACACGTCGAGGTACAGAGTCAATAAGAGTGCGGATGGTGTCCTGAGGGATGGTTCTCCATTCTCTGTCAACCATTTGCCACAGTTGGTCGTCCGTACGAGGCTGGGGAAGAGTTTGCAAACGGCGTCCAATGAGATCCCACACGTGTTCGATTGGTGAGAGATCCGGAGAGTACGCTGGCCACGGAAGCATCTGTACACCTCGTAGAGCCTGTTGGGAGATGCGAGCAGTGTGTGGGCGGGCATTATCCTGCTGAAACAGAGCATTGGGCAGCCCCTGAAGGTACGGGAGTGCCACCGGCCGCAGCACATGCTGCACGTAGCGGTGGGCATTTAACGTGTCTTGAATACGCACTAGAGGTGACGTGGAATCATACGCAATAACGCCCCAAACCATGATGCCGCGTTGTCTAGCGGTAGGGCGCTCCACAGTTACTGCCGGATTTGACCTTTCTCCACGCCGACGCCACACTTGTCTGCGGTGACTATCACTGACAGAACAGAAGCGTGACTCATCGGAGAACACGACGTTCCGCCATTCCCTCATCCAAGTCGCTCTAGCCCGGCACCATGCCAGGCGTGCACGTCTATGCTGTGGAGTCAATGGTAGTCTTCTGAGCGGACGCCGGGAGTGCAGGCCTCCTTCAACCAATCGACGGGAAATTGTTCTGGTCGATATTGGAACAGCCAGGGTGTCTTGCACTTGCTGAAGAATGGCGGTTGACGTGGCGTGCGGGGCTGCCACCGCTTGGCGGCGGATGCGCCGATCCTCGCGTGCTGACGTCACTCGGGCTGCGCCTGGACCCCTCGCACGTGCCACATGTCCCTGCGCCAACCATCTTCGCCACAGGCGCTGCACCGTGGACACTTCCCTATGGGTATCGGCTGCGATTTGACGAAGCGACCAACCTGCCCTTCTCAGCCCGATCACCATACCCCTCGTAAAGTCGTCTGTCTGCTGGAAATGCCTCCGTTGACGGCGGCCTGGCATTCTTAGCTATACACGTGTCCTGTGGCACACGACAATAAGTTCTACAATGACTGTCGGCTGAGAAATCACGGTACGAAGTGGGCCATTCGCCAACGCCTTGTCCCATTTATCGTTCGCTACGTGCGCAGCACAGCGGCGCATTTCACATCATGAGCATACCTCAGTGACGTCAGTCTACCCTGCAATTGGCATAAAGTTCTGACCACTCCTTCTTGGTGTTGCATTTGCTCTGTCAGTCAGTGTACTTATAAGGAGCCTCCCTTGCTCAGTCGGCAGCGGGCCGGCCTCTCACAGCTGGGTTCCGTGTTTCAAATCCCGGTCACTCCATGTGACATTCGTGCTGGACAAAATGGAGGCGGGACAGGTTTTTCTCCGGATACTCCGGCTTTCCCTGTCATCGTTCGTTCCAGCAACACTGTCCAATATTTAATTTCATTTGTCACTCATCGATCATTGCCCCAGAGGGGAGCTTCGGCAGCCGGCACAATTCCTATTGTCGCCGCTAGATGGGGCTTTATTCATTCCATCACTGATCCTATCGAATGATAGGAAACAGGCTGTAGACTTGCGATGTACTTATTCTGATCATAAACCGATCATTTTTAATCTTTCCTGGGTTTTTTTCAACAGCCATATTTTCCTTCGGAGAACGTTCTTAGATTAGAGTAGATTCTCCTGGCATATAAATAAAAATTTAAACACATTTGAAATAAACGATAGGAATGAGATTGGCCGTCAAATTGTTCACCTCTATAATAAGGTCAATAATACACGGAGGTATGTCATTCGTATCGCCAGAAATTCCGCACACTTGCCTACGCGCAACAATGGTGCTGGTCACATTGTTAGCAATGACAATGGCAGCAGATGTATTTTACCGCCAAGTAGCGGTCTTGCATATTGCTGTGGGGTCCAGAACATCAATAATAATAATAATAATAATAATAATAATAATAATTGTTACGGACTTTTCCGTGGTAGGTAGAGGTGAAAGAAGGTGCGGGTGTGAATGGGTTTCAAGCTGCGAAATTATAGTGCAATGTAAAATTAATTTAAAAGTTAACAAGGTTATATTTTCTTTTCGAAAACAAAGAAATAACAAGCATGGCAGGTACAAAGTAGCAAGTCCAAAGGGGTTAGTTACAATATTTACAGAATTTGGGCTTCGCGCCCTGACTTCACAATGCTTGGGCAATCAGCTCAGTTTTACCTCAAACACAAGTTTTAACAGAGGGGGAGAAAACCCCATTTATACCTAGGAGCCCTTGCTCCAAATTACACTGAAAAACCTCCATGAGGCATACAACCCAGAATTTTCAAAAGAGCCACTCGCTCTCAAAATTTAAGCCTCTCCCAGGCCACACCAAACTCCACCTTCAAGTTGTCCTCAACGGACATAAACACAGGGGTAAAATACCCAATCTACTGAGGTCTATTAAAAGAAAAGCAGGTTAATTAAATGACCTCTAAAATAACAATTTGAGAGGAGGCGAACTAGCACTCCTAATACACTTTGATTAAGACCTACTTGGCACTAGGCCGTTAATACAAGGGCTAATCCCATGCTAAAGAGGTGACTTAAGAAAAGAACAATTTGTTTTACATTAACGAAGAATAGGTTGAGAAAATAAGTTCACCTCAAGACAATGTGAGTGGGAGCTCGAGAGGGTTAGCACTCTCTATCCCAATATGTCGTTTTACAAGAGAATAGATGAAAAGAGAAGTTACATTTTAGGAAAAGGTTACATGGTTGAACGCTTAGAATCCGCCCCGAAAGTTAAACTGCTGAGCTAGCAAGGAAAGAAGTTATTAATCGGCCATTACCTTGTGTTGAACGGCTGGAGAAGAAAGAGGCGCTTTCCGCCCCCTGCTATGTACTTAACACACTGAAAGATGGAACAGAAGTGGCCGAGAGACCCAAAAATCAGCAGTTTAAATACTCTCGCGGAAGTTTCTAGGCGTTAGGGGAAAGAAAACACCCTCCCACAAACTCTTTATTGGATAGGACCCCGCAACAGATTCAAGTTGGGGGAAGATACATCTGATTGGATAGAAATTAATAGAAGAAATTCGGGATTGGATACATTCATAACAAGGGGAAGAAAGGGGTAAATATTGCCAACTTAAACAATGATAGAAAGAAATTTAACAAAGAACAAACTCTTGAAATTAAATTTTCTCCAAAAAAATAGTTCTTTGACTCCGCACTAGGTTGCACTATTGTAGATCTTCAGTAGTGTCCTCTAGAAGAGAAAGTTCACACTTCTTACTTCAAGCGAAACAAAAACACATCAAAAATGACACAGTTCAAAAACTCAAAATTTTCCACGTGGTGACATCTTCTGAGACGGTAGAAAATTAATACTGTCAATAAAGTTCAGACTTCCTCCAGCAGAGGAGTTTCAACAGGCGCACATTTTAAATTAGCGGAGTGGAGGTGTACCGCCCGGTACAATAATAATAATAATAATAATAATAATAATAATAATAATAATAATAATAATAATAATAATAATACCTAAATTCAATTAATTTCAACCACCCTAATAATAATAATAATAATAATAATAATAATAATAATAATAATAATAATAATAATAATATCCTGGACCGGCGTCAACATGTGCGGACCGTGCTGGAAACGGGTCCTGGACGGGTAATGGCTACGATTGCAGTCCGGCCGCCGGTTTAGTACCGCCAAGGCACCTAAGAGGACACCACGCCGGATCTCCTCAAGGATTTGATCCTCATTAAAAAAGCTTATAGGAAAGGAATGCAAAGATTTAGGAACCCAACTGACCGGGTGGATTACCTGGACCTAGCCCGGGAAATACGAAATCGATTGCTGGAAAGAAAGATTGAAAAATGGGAGGAACGTTGCCGTAATCTCTCAGTAAACGAGTCAGATCACGAATATCGGCGGGTTGTATATAAAACGATAAGCATTCAATTATAAATTTCAGTATATTACCGTAGCGAAGCACGGGTATCTTGCTAGTATATATATATAAGAAAACATAAAGGTCCGATAATACTGCCCTGAGGAATTCCCCTCTTAATTATTACAGGGTCAGATAAAGCTTCACCTACTCTAATTCTCTGAGATCTATTTTCTAGAAATATAGCAACCCATTCAGTCACTCTTTTGTCTAGTACAATTGCACTCATTTTTGCCAGTAGTCTCCCATGATCCACCCTATCAAATGCTTTAGACAGGTCAATCGCGATACAGTCCATTTGACCTCCAGAATCCAAGATATCTGCTATATCTTGCTGAAATCCTACAAGTTGAGCTTCAGTGGAACAACCTTTCCTAAAACCGAATTGCCTTCTATCGAACCAGTTATTAATTTCACAAACACGTCTAATATAATCAGAAAGAATGCCTTCCCAAAGCTTACATACAATGCATGTCAAACTTACTGGCATGTAATTTTCAGCTTTATGTCTATCACCCTTTCCTTTATACACAGGGGCTACAATAGCAACTCTACATTCATTTGGTATAGCTCCTCCGACCAAACAATCTATATAAATAAAATTGTAGGGGGTCCGCTGTCTGTAATTTCTTTTGTTTTGCCAATTTTTCAGATATTTATCCGTTTTAGGTCAACTCAAGACCGAATCGGTGGTTTTTACTTTTCGTGTCTGTTTGTCTGTTTGTCTGTTTGTCTGTTCCACCATCACGTCGAAACGGCTGGATAGATCTCAACCAAACTTCATATTTAGAGTATAATCCTCCCGGGGAAGGTTTCGATGTGCATATCATTTTAAAATCTTTGAATAGACGAGGGGTTTATAGGAAGACCAGAATGGTTTTCCTCCATTTTCTCTTATACTATTGATTTTCTGTAAACTCCGTTTACCGTACGTGAAACGTCTCTTAATTATAAACAACTTTCGCTATGTTCATAATTTACCTTACTCTTCACATGACGGAGAAATTTACACTTTTTTGCTGGTATCATGCTCTGCCTTGAGTGACTGACAGACCGACAACGAACCTACAAGTTACCATGGCAACGTCTCTGACTGCATGCCAGCAGGGAAGTAACGTATTGCCATTTTCCTCATCATGCTTTTAAATTCGTGGTTGTTCCTTGGGTAGAAGGCAAGAGGGGCGTCAATCGGCCTATCTGCGGGATATTGGCGGAATATCGTTGGAGGTTATAACCGCCCTCGAATAGATTAAGTAATAACACCATTAATCATCTTCTTATTATTTGTTTACCTAAGAATCACTGCACCTAAATTTCTCCTCTGTTACCGCTTTATTATATCCATAACTCACACCAGCATGATTTATTGAGGGGCATTTGATTTTCCAATACATTCACTTGGCATTTACATATTTGTCGTTATCCGGCTGTCCTCAGTTATAATCTATTTTCTATTAATTTTCAACTTTCTTAACTGTATTATTTTCTTCCTTAATTACGCCGTATGTACGCGAGTGCTAGAAACTACTGGATGTATTTCCACCATGATTCATATTTAGAATACAACTGTCCTTGATAGGTTTTAGGGCAAATATTGTTTTTAAATCCCTGAACTGACTGGGGGTTTATACGAAACGGAAACTGATTTTGCACTTCCACAAAATATACACAACCAAACTTAATGGAAATCTACCTACCTTGATGGAAATTAATTTCTAAACCTTTTTTCTCATGTGCATCATTTCGATACGAGGATTAATAAGGGAGATATCATTAACGGACCGTTTTTCGGTACAAGTCCCATCGGACTTAACTCACGAGCGGGTGCGTGTAAAGCGTATTCTTTACAACTTGAAAACTACTGAAGATATTCGAACCAAACTTTATATTTAGCATCCACCTGTCCAAAGGTAGGTTTTAAAGGTCAATAACATTTCATGTTACGGAATGGACGGGCGGTTTATAGGGAACCGAAATGGTGATTTTACTCTTCCACAATATATACAGTACAAGACCAACCTGACTGGAAATCGACCAAACGTGATGGAATTCCACCTCTAAAACTTTCTTCATGTGCATTTTTTTGTCAGGGGGATTAATAAGGGAGATATCATGAATGGTCAGTTTTGCAGGTTAAGTCCAGCGGATGTAGCCCAAAAGGTGTTTTCCATGGAGCAGATTCCTTATCTATCTATATAGATAAAATCCTAACGACTGTGTGCCTGTACATTGACTATTTTGACGACATTTTGGCACAGCTACACGTTTAAGGGGTAATAATGACCATCTGCATATTTTTTGGTTTAGTTTCCTGAATGTCCTAATTTTTACCTTTCTCGCCCAAAATCCAGATTGCGGCATAATCTGCCAGACGAAAAAGAAAATGGAAATTTGACAAAATTATACGTTTTAGCCTGTAACGGACGGAAAACATCCAAGATCATTAAATTTTTCACTTTTTATCCCCGAAGAATAGCGAAATATGCAGGCAATTTTAATGATGGTGCAGACCTCTGGAAAGTCCTATCACATAACGGATTGCACAATCTCCGTTCAATTTGGAATGATCTACAACCTTGGTCTTATGACTTTTTGCCGTATCTGTATCCCTTTTACGTTTGATTTTTCTCTATTAATCGATCTTAAGTAAATTTGGACTTTTCACATGCATAATTCATACTTTCAATTACTTATATGAAATACAGAATCATCAAACTCTTCACGAAAATTAGCCCACCCAGTAGCCATATATGAGCCAAATGCTATGTATGTAGCTGTCACATAATTATCCGAAAAGTAATGCATTGTGAGATAATCTTACAAAAACTTTACCCTGTTCCACGTTTCTAACTCAATCTGACGCAAGAATAGATGAGATATCATAGGACCAGCCACTTAGGCCACTAAATCCGGCGTCTTATGGTATAATCCTTTGTCGATATGACGTACGTTTAACAGCAGTTAATCTGTAAATGAAGGTCTGCAATATTGTAAACACGCATATACTTTCGTATGTCGATCTACATATATTCACTGATGTCGATTTGTAGCGATCGAGAAAGGGTGTGTCTGCTATTGTAATTAGTACTCCCCACACCGACTTTGACTGGCAATAGGAAAGGGGACCTTCTCCAACTCCTGTGTAACTGTCATTAGTAAGGGAGGCCTACCATTGTAATGAATAGTTCACTTCTTGAATTGACTTGCAGAAGGCAAGGGAGCATGCAGTTTTGTTTAAAACTCCCCTACCCGATTGTGTTTGGCAGTAGGCAAGTGTGCCCGCCATTATAAACAAATGTCCTCATCTAAAATGTGACTGGCATTAGGCATAGTGCCCTGCTATTTTGATGGAAACTCACCAACTTGGTGTGACAGGCAGTAAGCTGGCTGGCAGTAGGAAAATGGGCCTGACATTATAATGATAACGGCACAACTCAATTTTGACTGGTGGTAGGGAAGTTGCCAGTCATTATAATAAAATCTCCTCGACTGTAATCTGTTTGGAAGTAGGAAATGGGGCCTGCCATCGTAAAGAACACTCCCAAATTGATTGTGACCGCGCAGTAGGCAATGGGGCCTGCAATTATAATGTAAACTTCCCAACTCGATTGTGAATGGCAGTAGGCAAGTGAGCCTGCCGTTATATCACAAATCCGTAACAAACACTTTACATTGGAAACAACGTATGGGGACATCCCCATGCTCTTTCTCGGATAACGCTAAGAGACATGCAATTTTAAAACAATCTTATTTACTACATGTACACTATTTACTTCGATATTCGAATACAATGTTGAATACCGTAGCGAAGCACGGGTACATTTGCTAGTAATCAAATAAGAACTTCAGATATGGTACTATATCCCAACCCATTGTCTTTAGTATATCTCCAGAAATCTGATCATCCAGCCGCTTTTCTAGTTTTCAACTTTTGTATGTTATTGTAAATGTCATTTTTATCATATGTAAATAATATTACTTCTTTGGCCTTAGTCTCCTCCTCTATCTCGACATTATCCTTGTAACCAACAATCTTTACATACTGCTGACTGAATACTTCTGCCTTTTGAAGATCCTCAAAAACACACTACCCTTGTTCATTCATTATTCCTGGAATGTCCTTCTTGGAACCTGTTTCTGCCTTAAAATACCTATACATACCCTTCCATTTTTCACTAAAATTTGTATGACTGCCAATTATGCTTGCCATCATGTTATCCTTAGCTGCCTTCTTTGCTAGATTCAATTTTCTAGTAAGTTCCTTCAATTTCTTCTTACTTCCACAGCCATTGCTAACTCTATTTCTTTCCAGTCTGCACCTCCTTCTTAGTCTCTTTACTTCTCTATTATAATAAGGTTGGTCTTTACCATTCCTTACCACCCTTCAAGGTACAAACCTTTTTTCGCATTCCTCAACAATTGCTTTAAACCCATCCCAGAGACTGTTTACATTTTTATTTACCGTTTTCCACCGATCATATAGAAACTGTCTTATGCCTGCTTTATCAGCCATATGGTACTGCCTAATAGTCCTACTTTTAAGACCTTCCTTTCTATCACATTTATTTTTAACTACGACAAAAACAGCTTCATGATCACTAATACCATCTATTACTTCAGTTTCCCTATAGAGCTCATCTGGTTTTATCAGCACGACATCCAGGATATTTTTCCCTCTAGTAGGTTCCATCACTTTCTGAATCAGCTGTCCTTCCCATATTAACTTATTTGCCATTTGTTGGTCATGCTTCCTGTCGTTCGCATTTCCTTCCCAATTGACATCTGGCAAATTCAGATCTCCCACTACAATCACATTTCTTTCCATGTCGTTTCCCACATAGCTGACTATCCTATCAAATAATTCCGAATCCGCGTCAGTGCTACCCTTTCCCGATCTGTACACTCCAAATATATCAAGTTGCCTATTATCTTTAGAAATGAGCCTTACACCTAGAATTTCATGTGTCTCATCTTTAACTTTTTCGTAGCTTACAAATTCTTCTTTCACAAGAATGAACACTCCCCCTCCCACCATTCCTATCCTATCTCTACGATACACACTCCAGTGCCATGACTGAAGGTGGTTGTGGTGATTATTGTTTTAAGAGGAACTACAACCAAGCAACCACGCTCTCTTAACACTAATCAGAGGGGGAAATGGTAGAGTATTAGGGTATCGACTAAGCAAAGGGAAGGGCCATGAAGAGCTTGACAATGAAAGACTCCCTAGGACTCACAAACCCAATCCCCTCGGGACTGGAAGAGAACTGATCACGTAAGGCCGCTTAGGAAAGTTGACAGTGATGACCCTGAGACAAGTGTAAACAATATCAGACTCAGCTAAGGGCCCTGTCGTCGCCATCCCACGCTCCTAAGTTGAGACCCCACCTTTTACGATAGGCCGAGTCGAGGATTTTACCGCGTTTGGCTAATTCTCCTAGCACGTTTGGTGTGTGTGTGTGTGTGTGTTTTTTAAATCGTCTTAATACACATTATCACTTACGTCCGACTCCATGGCTAAATGTTAGCGTGCTGGCATTTGGTCACAGGGATTCCGGGTTCGATTCCCGGCAGGGTCGGGAATTTTAACCATCATTGGTTAATTTCGCTGGCACGGAGGCTGGGTGTATGTGTCGTCTTCATCATCATTTCATCCTCATCACGACGCGCAGGTCGCCCACGGAAATCAAATCAAAAGACCTGCACAGAAACACGCGATAGCGAATTCATTCCCCACGTAGGGTTCGCATCGGCAAGGGCATCTAGTCGTACAATTGGACTTAATCTACATTAGTGCCGACTCTTGAATATTGTGAAAAATATCAAGAATGATAAAGTCCGTTTTGTTTACTACGCCTACTAGGTATTGTTTTATTTGATCACCTGTTCGAAGGAATCTTATCACGTGTGAGGAGCATACAGAATATTGGACAAAACTTTCTCGTTTGTTTTATTCGAGGCTGATGTCTATGGTCGTTGCAAACATAACGGCAATAGTAGATTTATACCAACATCAGCGCTAGGTGATCTACTGGAAGTACGGCTGGTTCCAGCGATCCGGAATATTACGCAAAGCGCTTCCTCTCAGAAATCATTCACTTTTTCTTTTTTCTTTTTATAGCTGAAAGTTTACTGCCAGATGTGGATTGAACATTTCAAAAGAAATTATCCACGTCACTACAAATTACATTTCCGGTGAGTGGGTAATATAATGGAATGTATCACTCACTCATGTTCATATACCACATGACTCAAGCGACACCTATTAAAGCACATGAGTGCGAGTATCATGTTCCCTCTTCCGCTGAGCGGCCCATTCTTTCGTATGAAGAGATTCCTCTCCTTATACGGCCATATTCCAATAGAAGATATTTTAAATTCATTCTATGAATCCCGGACCAGTTAATGAGAGTAAGATGCATAATGACACTAACACGCTAAAATCTCTAATGATAATGTTATTGGTTTAACGCCCCACTAACTACTTTTACGATTTTCGGAGACGACGAGGTGCCGGAATTTAGTCCCGCAGGATTTCTTTTACGTGCCAGTAAATCTACCGGCAAGAGGCTGACGTAATCGAGCACCTTCAAATACCAGCGGACTGAGCCAGGATAGAACTTGCCAAAAGCTCTGGAAACTATTTAACTTGTTAGCAAAAGCAGTAGCGGCACCAACATATTTTTTAAAAAACAATTTGTTTTACGTCTCACCGACACAGGCAGGTCTTATGGCGACAATGGATTTCGAAAAGGTAGGAGTAGGAAGGAAACGACCGTCGCCTTAATCAAGGTGTGAAAATGGGAAACCACAGAAAACCATCTTCAGGGCTGCCGGCAGTGGGGTTCGAACCCAGTATCTCCCGAATGAAAGCTGATAGTTACATGACCCAAACTGCGCGACTACTTGCTTGGTAACCAGTATTTTTAGTGTAAGGATGTTTCCAGAGGGACTCTCAACTTGGAATTATGAGGTCCCTGAATGAAGTGGCATTGCTTCCACTTTGTATTAGTCTTCTCACTTTTCATCTTTAGTTTCCGGCCTCGTTTGGCTAATTCTTGTTCTCTTCCCACCCAGACATATTGGGTTTGTGAAGTTGCTATTACCGAAGGGTTGGACTTATTCCATCTCCTCCTCTGATCAGTGTTAAGGAGGATAGTTATCTCATATTCTCTGCTAAAGCAAACACCAATGGCACCTTCGCTTTCCCAGTGGGTGCAGATGTAGAATACATTCACGTTATCCCTTACCTGTCGTAAGAGGTAACTCCAAGGGGTTCTTAACGTGAGAGTGTGGTTGGCAATTAGTGGTGGTGGTAATTGTTTCAAGAGGAAGTACAACTATACAATCATCATACTGACCACTAATCAGAAATGGAATGGACTTTTTTCCGCCCTTCAAAAATCCGACTAGGCAGACAGAGTAAACCGGAACGTCGAAATTGACGAGCAGACAGCCAGATGGCGTCAAATCGAAATGTCTGCAAACGGTAGCTGAGGCCATGCGATTATTATTATTATTATTATCAGAAATGGAAATAGAAGAGGCCCGATCGTTCGAAAATTGGAAGTATCGGCAAAAGAAAGAGAAGAGCCATGAAAGGCATGAACATGAAAGACCCCGTAGGCCTCGCAAACCTAATACCGTCGGGATCGGAAGAGAGCAAGGGTTGACCAAGAGAGGTCAGAAAGGAAAGACGAAAATGAAGAACCTGGCACAACTAAGTGGAAGCTATCCCAGACTCAGCTAAGGGTCTCATGGTTGCCAACTCATGCTCCCAAGCTAAGAATCCCTGGTATCCCTTCTAATCACCTCTTATGACAGACAGTGCATACTGTGGATATATTCTATCACCCTCCACCTTTAGTGTGTCGATATCATCAGTACATCGTACCATCTACATAGAACATAATATGCTCTGGCAAACTAACGAATCTGAAAATTGTCAAAAGGTTAGGAGAGCTGAAAGAAGTTGTGGTTACTCATGTCAAATCAATTTTTATATTTAATTATTGGTTTTATGTGTTAGGCATACAGAATGAGCTGCAGATGTGAGACTTTGTCAGAGGGTAGACAATATATAAATAACAAAATCTAGACCAGAACTTCAGAACTACAGATTCCTTAGTTTGTCAGTTTCGCTAGTTTGCCAGAGTGGGGACGATATTACCAGAATTCAAAAGTGAACAGGTACTCTGGCTGGGGTATAGGTTGGCGACCAAGAGGCCATTCGCTGAGTCAAGCATGTCCTTTCCTTTCCAATATAATTGGTCCATTATTGAACATTATGTCCGACTTGTTGGCTGAATGGTCAACGTACTCGCCTTCGGTTCAGAGGGTGCCGGGTTCGATTCTCGGCCGGGTCGGGGATTTTAACATTCATTGGTTAATTCCACTGGCCCGGGGACTGGGTGTTTGTGCTGTCACCAACATCCTTGCAACTCACACACCACACATAACACTATCCTCCATCACAAAAACATGCAGTTACCACACATGGCAGATGCCGCCCACCCTCATTGGAGGGTCTGCCTTACAAGGGCTGCACTCGGCTAGAGATACCCACACAAATTAATTTTTAATTAATTGGACTTAATAAATTTTCCAGCTAACTCATTCTTGGTCGCCATTCACCCCAGTGTGCCAATTTGGGCTCATCAGTTGGTAACTAGCACTCCTACCAAGACGCATGGCTAGCTGATACTCTCATGCTTCAAAATTCCTCTGTGGATGGGGGCGGTGGAATATATTCACAGCATCTCCTGCCTTATCATAAGAGGCAACTAAAAGGGATAATGCCTTGGAGCTCTCAGTTTGTGAGTATGTGTGGTTGACCATGGAGTCCTTAGCTGAGCCTGACATTGTTTACACTTGCTTGTGCCAGGATCACTTACAGTACATCTTTCTTATTTGACGACCCATGGTCAACTCTTGTTCTATTCTCACCCCAACAATATCATGTCTGCAAGGTCTAGGTTGTCTTTCCTTTCATTTACTGGTATCTTCCTTTCCCCAAGTATGCTGTGTAAATACTGTTATTCACCCCGGCCTATCCTTTCTTCATCTTCATATTACTGTGTGTGCTTGCAAGCTGTGTTATGTATTGTGTATTTCTTTGATGTATGTGTATATGTTTTGCCTTGCTATGCTTTACCCCTCTTAATGAATAAATTTGTTGCCTCCCTTCCCGTATTCTTCAGAGAAATGTAGATTTTAACTCGTTCTGAAGTGTCCCTGCCTGCTTTGTGCGGTCTCTCTCTCTTGCTTCGCGCCCCTCCACTTCTTCCCACTCCTTTAGAGGGGAGTTCCGGTTCACGTGACCGGTGAACTGCTCATCGCGGCCTTGTCTGGCCGCATGGTGAATCTCCCGTTGGCACTGGTGCAGTGCGCTGCTTTTCTGGGCTCGCCTTGCAACCCTTCATACCCGGCACGCTAGCGCGGAGATAAGAGAGAGGGACCTTGATGCCCTTAAGATGTTGTTACTTGGAAAGGGGCCTGAGGTACCTAATTATACAAATTTATGAATGTGTAATGGCTTTGATATTATCTCTATTTAAGGTTTCAAGGTGATGTGTTCGATCAAATTGGCAAAGAATGTACTTACTTGGGTAGGATGTTCTCCCCTTCGGGGAAAGGCTCTTCGTAGCTAATCATGTACCTCGTTTGCCCCAGATATTGGAAATTGTTAAGACGGGCAACTACGCGATAGTGGGATTAGATTGGTGTTGTTTTCCTAAGGCACTGTAATTTGGTGGGCATTTTCTACAAGCCTTAAAGCATTGCCTCCTTTTAAGGCAGCAAATGGCCTAGTTTTACTTACTCTTAATATTACTGCTAAAAACCAAACCAAACCCCATGGCACTACAGCCCTTGAAGGGCCTTGGCCTACCAAGTGACCGCTGCTCAGCCCGAAGGCCTGCAGATTACGAGGTGTCGTGTGGTCAGCACGACGAATCCTCTCGGCCGTTATTCTTGGCTTTCTAGACCGAGGCCGCCATCTCACCGTCAGATAGCTCCTCAATTCTAATCACGTAGGCTGAGTGGACCTCGAACCAGCCCTCAGGTCCAGGTAAAAATCCCTGACCTGGCCGGGAATCGAACCCGGGGCCTCCGGGTAAGAGGCAGGCACGCTACCCCTACACCACGGGGCCGGCAATATTACTGCTAGGTTTATGAATTTTTATTGTGTTTCTCTTATATTCAGAAAGTGTCTATTATACTTATTGCTGTTCGATACCCGGCTTATGTTCGGGGAGTTAGCTCGAGAAACCCTTCACAAAGGTTGTGAACACATACCTGATATATATCTGATACATTTATGGAAAGTGTAATGATTGAGCATCCAATACCTTCTCAAGGTTGGTTAATTATGTACCTGATAGTGAGGGCTGGTCCCCTCATTCTTATTCCACTGTAGTTCTGAAAGTGTATATGGGTGTGATCTTCTTTAATTGTGAGTTGTTGGGATTTTATATATTTAAAGGAGTTAAAGCTTTCAGTAATGTATAAAAAGAAGCTTGGTGAGTTGTTATTGTTAAATAAAGTTTGGCATTTTCATTTAATACGACTTATTATCCAGCCCCCTTGGGCTGCCGCTTTTTCTGCCCTTCATCACTGCTCACCAAATATTGGACCACTTATTTTTGCCCCTTCCAATTAGAATTAAGAGGAAGATGGCTGTTTAGTTGTATGTCCCCATAAAACAAAAATTACCACCAATTTTTTTCTCCAGAGGCTCATAACTAGCGAGCGGATTTCTATGACAAGTCATATTTTTTCCCTTAACATTATATCGTATAGTCTTGTATTTTCAACACGTTTCTAAGTATGATAATAAAAATTAAACAGGTTTTATAGGGCATATAAATGCATATTTATAAGGTAGCAGGTAGGGACCCTTTTCGGAGGCAGTCCTACCCAGGGAGTAGCGCCCATGCTATGTGAGTCCCAGAGCACACTGACCCAGTGTGTAACATCTGGTAAGGGTCCCAGCTCAGGGTTACGAGTGAAGATCTCAACGACTTCTACATCGGAGAAGGTGGACTTCGGTACAGTGGAGATGGCGGAAGAGGCAGCCCTGTATTCAGGGATTAATATGAGTACAACCTGCTGCCTTGTAGGCTGAAGAGACTGGACACCAAAGACTAACGGAGAAAACCCTGAAAGAAAATCTCCGTCTTTGTTAGGCTCAGCAGGTTAACAGAGGGATTACTGAAGAAGTTGCTTTCAAGAATAATACAAGCCTTGGATGTAGGAATTCATGACGATAACAGTTTACAGCCCGATGTTACACCAGCTACCCAAACCAAACGAAGACAAAGTATCAGAGTGGGAACATTAAATATCCTGACATTGACAAACAAAACTGAAGAGCTGGTTGACCTCATGGAAAGGAGGAAACTTCTGATCATGGGCCTGAGTGAAACAAAGTGGAAAGAAACTGGGAAAATGAATATCAGATTGGACTATAGTTTCTACATGTCTGGAAATGAAGTAGAGTCTAAGAATGGAGTAGGATTTTTAATACATAAAGACATAGATGCTTATAGTGAAGTTGAGTTTGTTAGTGAAAGGATTATTAAGTTATCTGTGAACTTAGGAGGGAAAAAATACAATGTGATCCAAGTCTATGCTCCACAGGTAGGATGCACAAAAAAGGAAAAGGCTAACTTCCTCAATAACTTGGAAGAACACACTGAGTATGACAATATAATTGTAATGGGTGATTTTAATTCACGAGTTGGCTCACAACGAACGGGATATGAATCCATACTGGGCCCTCATGTAATGGGAAACAGAAATGAAGAGGGAGAATATATGCTAGATCTATGCATGAGAAACAACCTGATAGTCAATAACACTTGGTTCAAGAAAAGGGACTCCCATAAAATCACAAGATATAGCTGGGATGATAAAATACTGTAGGTACAGTAATAGATTATATTCTGATAGATCAAAATGTATGGCAAAATGTCAATGATGTTAAGGTCATTCCAAGTGAAGACCTTGGTGGAGACCATAGACTGTTGTTTGCAGTTATTGCAGAGGAAAGACCTCCCAAAGTCTGTAACAAAAGAGTCCCAAAAATAAAAACTTGGCAACTAACCGAGCCAAGTGTAAAGGAAGAATTCAGGGAAGATGTCTGCAGGTTGTTGCCAAGAGAAGAACTGAAATTGGTAGATGAAGAATGGGATACTCTAAAGAAGGTTGTGGTTGGTACAGCAGAAAAAGTATGTGGACGACAGAGTCAAATAAGGAAATCTAAAGAAACTGTCTGGTGGAATAATGATATTAAAAAGGCTATCAATGACAGAAACCGTGCAAGAAGATTGTTATATCAAGCAAGAATGTTGGGAGATCAACATGAAATAGAGGAGAAGCTGTCACTTTACAAAAAGAAAAAATTACAGGTCAAACAGTTGGTTGTAGCTGAAAAGCAGAAATACAAGGAAGATATGGCTACCAAAATAACGCAGGATGGAAATAAAAAAAACTGTTATAGGTATTGTTAAGAATAGAAGAACTCAAAATGAATCTATCCAATCTGCAGAACTTCGTAATGGTGAGGTGACTAGGGATAAGACCAAAATATTACAGGAGTTCCAAAGGCACTTTGAAACTTTGCTGAACTGTTATGAAAATGTCACTCCATTAGATGACGAACCTCATAATTTTGGCAGTACAAATACCACTAGTCTGACATGGTTGAAAGTAGAGACAGCAATATCTAAGCTGAAAAACAACACATCAACTGGATCAGATGAATTAAGTGGTGAGATGATCAAAGCACTAGGACAGGTAGGACAACAGTGGATGTACAGGGTACTAAATAGAATCTGGAAAGAGAATGTAATACCCAATGACTGGAAGCAAGGAGTCATCATCCCATTGTTGAAAAAAGGTGATAGAAAGAAATGTACCAACTACAGAGGTATAACTCTGCTGTCACATGGCCTCAAAATCTACAAATCCACCCTTGAGAGCAGGATTAGAAAATATGTTGAACATACACTTGAGGAGGAACAACATGGATTTAGACCTCATAGATCAACTATAGACCTAATTTTTGCCACCAGAATGCTCTATGAGAAGTATTGGGAGAAGGGTAAAACACTTATAACTGTTTTTCTGGACATCGAGAAAGCATATGACCATATACCATGCAGGCATATATGGAAATGTTTGAGACATAAGAAAGTGCCCAATGACATCATAGCAAGAGTACAACAATTATATCATGAAACCAAGTGTTGTGTCCAGGTCCAGGATGGAAGATCAGGTTGGTTTGAAATGAAGTGTGGAGTCTTTCACCACTTCGCTTCATAATCATAATGGATGAAGTTTTAAAAGTGGTTAAGAGGAAGGATCCAACAACTAATGGCCTGGTTTTTGCTGATGATGTAATGGTATGGGGTGAGACAGAAGCAGAAGTACATACTAGACTAGATCTCTGGCATGAAGCTTTTACAACCTTAGGTGTCAAAATCAGCAGAATGAAGGCAGTTGGCTTGGTGATCAGTAGAAACTCTCCAACTGTTCATCTAAAAATTGGAGATGAGAAGATGTATATTGTAGACAACTTCCAGTATTTAGGTAGTGTTCTGTCATCAGACAATACCATAAATCAAGAGATTAGTAACAGAATACAGAAAGCTTCCAAATTCTATCACGCTGTACGTCAAATACTTTGGGATGAAATATTTCCGTTAGTTTCCAAGATCAGCTTGTACAAAATATATCTAGTACCTATATTGACGTATGGCCTGGAAGCAGAAACACTTATTGGACCAACAAAGAGTCGTCTTCAGGCAACAGAAATTTTCCTCTGTTCTTGTCTACAAAACACAAAAATGGATAAAATAAGGAATGTGGATATCCGACAACAGCTTGCATTGGAAGGAGGCTTGCTGGAGACTCTAGAAGTGAAGAGATTGCAATGGTATGGTCACATGAAAAGAATGAACCCTCACAGGACTCCTCGAACATACTTTGACCACAATATTCCTGAGAAGAGACCAAGAGGAAGACCTCGTGATGCTTGGGAAAAAACAGATAATGAAGGACCTTGGAATTAGAGATGTGAACTGGTGTCACATATATTAGCAGCATCTGTGCATGGATAGAAAAAACTGGAGGCGGAGAACTGGAGAACCTTAGAAAAGAAATGACATCATTAGTGGTGTTTACTGAATATTTAGAAATTCCCCTAAGCAACATAGCCAACGGATGAGGCAAACTACTGAAACCGAGTGACATAATTGGTGACGGGATAGAGCGTTGGGAGAACTCTAACACAGCGTTGTTCAAAAAGAAAAGTGGAATTTATTTCGGATGACCAGACTCAGTTTCCAATGAGGCTGATGTTTGTTGAGTTGCCACCGATTTAATGCTTTCTACCATTTGGGAAGAATCCTCCTCACTTGCTATGCTTATCACAGGAGCTGGGTTGGTTTTGGGAACAGCTGCCCCAGTCAACAATTGATTAACTCTATTAGGCATTTCTGAAAGATGTTCAACAATATTACTAGCCTCCTTAGCATGATCTTCTTTCAACTTTAGAGACAATAGGTCCCTAGCCTAATTATGAAAATGGAACATTTTTAAGTTGGTTAGCAGATGGATCGCTTACTTCAAAACTTACTACAGATGCTAATTTGGTGGTGTTGTCAGTGATGGTGGATAGGGCCTCATCAATTTTCTTTTCCCCCAAAATTGAGATAAAAATTGACAAATCTAATGACTCTTTAAGTTTTGCAGTATCTGCTACAACCGTGCCTCCAGATTGGACCTTTCTGATGAGTAACTCGCAAATCAATTCCTCCTTGTGCAAGTACCTGGGAGCGAGGACTTTGCAAGGCCCAGACATGATGATAGAAAAACTACAAATTTAGAAAGAAATTCCCAGCGACCAAGAAAATTCTTAGAGTTCGGCGTGGATTCAATGTTTGGCCGTCAAAAGGGGCTTAATTTAGACCATTCAACCACGCTCTGCTACCACTTGTTACAGAGATATCTGTGGAGCAGAAAGAGGTGAAAGAAGGTGCTGGGGTCAATGGGTCTATCTACAATACCAAAATTAATTTAAAATTTGAACTGAAGGTTGTATTTCTTCAAAAACAACAAACTTAACAATTTTCCACTGAATGAACATAACAACATGACAGGAACAATTAGCAATCTTGAAACAACTGAATTTTTACAGCTTTCAGGCTTCAAACCCTTAGTTTACAAAATCTTAGATACCGGATCCAGTTTGCAAAATTTTACGAAATCTCTATGGTTAGACAGGAACGGAAATATCCCAATTTAAGAGCACTTGCTCCAGAAGTTACAATATTTAGCCTTCCTGAGGCACCCTCACTATTACAAAACTTTGAAAAGAGCTTACGTGCTCTTTATTTCTTACAGCACACTCAGGGCAACATTACATCAAAACTTTACACTCTACGGCCTCACAAGGTACCCCCCTCGTGTGTGCTTCTACAATTGAAGGGGGTTAACCTTGGTTACCTCTTCAATTGAAGATCCTCTGCGTGGCGAGGGGGACTAGTAGCTCCTTTCTTGCGATGCCGAACGGAGCCCTATTGGGTAACCATTCGGTATACAAGGAGGAGGAAGCTAAAGCACCACCCAACCCTAAGGTGTAACGCGACCCGTGCCGATGGCCTGCATGGCACATGGGAGATGTGTCTTAAACGGAGCCTTCGAGATACTTGGCGCCCTCTCGAAGTAAGTAGCCTTACCCGGGTATGCGGGACTCTGCCTGGGTGGACATTATATTTCCCTAGCTACTCATGGGAACTAAATGAGCACCGTAGCTACCCAAAAACCGGAGAGCTCCTCTGGGGCCTCCGAGAGAAACACCAGTTCAGCAACAACCGATGGGGACTCTTCGGAGATACCCTCGGATAGTACGACCTCGACAGTAAGAGAGCTCACTCTAGAGGTGGGCAATTTTCTAGTCCAGAAGAAGAAGAAGAAGAAACAGCACTCTGGCGCTGAGAAGAGGAGGTGTAAGAAGGATTTAAAGGCCCGGGAGCAGGCCAAAGAGGGCCTAACTCCTGGAGCTGAGAGGCCTTCTACTGCCACGACAGCAACGACTGTGGGGGGGATCCAATGGGCACAAGAGGCGGGACCCTGAAAAGGGCTCTGCTTCTAGGGCACAGAGGACTCCATCCACTAAGACGCCAGTGGGGAAACGACTACTGTCGGGGGTAACCCAAGAAGAAGATTGACAGACCCTCAAAAGACTCAAGGTGGAGTATGCCAGGATAGCTAAAGCTGGGATCAGGATGGCCATAGTGCCTGTAGGATATCCTGACCAGCAGCTAACTGAGAAACAGGTGGAGTCTGTGGAGGAGGCTATCACCAATCTGATAGATGAGCTTCTGGAGCACGGGCCCATTAAGCCTCAGTTCCTGGATTGCTATCTGTCGAGAGGTGCGGCCATCATTATCGCAGAGAATGATGAGACTGTAGCATGGCTTTCTAGTCATGTTACAGGTATACGACCGTGGGAAGGAGCCAGGCGTGGGTGTGGATAAACTCCTTTCCTATAAGAGAGTCATGGTCTGGATACCAGGACAACGAAAGGACAACAACATCTTTTTGGGAAGAATGACACGCCAGAACCATGGCTTAAATCCCAACAGTTGGAGGGTCTATGACCGCAAGGAGGAGAAGAGAGGTGTCCGACTTGTGGTCAGCATGGACTCCAGAGATGTGGAAAAAGTGGTGGGGAAGAAGATCTTCTGCAGGGTGCATGTTGCTACCTTCACCTTGGTGGAGGGCAAACGCGACAAGCAGAGGACCAACTCCACCACAGACAACACTGAGACCAGCAGGGGCGAAGAGCGGGAGCCTGGACAGGAACTGGGGCCAGTTAAGCCTCAGGATTCATCGCGGGAGACGGAGCTGCACGTTCCGGAGACCGCATAAGGTGAAGTATTGCATGAAAGTAAGGAATGATTACTTTCATACAAGCAAACATACAGCATTGTATTGCGGCCTCTAGGGTACTTATAAGAAGTATCCAGAAAGGCAGGTTTTCGGTCGCCCTGATACAAGAACCCTGGCTTAGACAGGGGCATACCATGGGACTGAAATCTGCAGGCTTCACTCTATTCAGTGGAGTAGCGGAGGAGAAGCCTAGAGCATGTACACTAGTTAAGGATCATAATGCTTGGGCTATACCGGGCTTCATTACTAGAGACCTTGTAGCAGTTCTAGTGAGATAAGAAGAGGGCGGACAGCCAAGAAACCTGGTTGTCTGTTCTGAATATTTCCCAGAAGACTCTGAACCTCCACCCCCGCCGGAGGAGTTCAAGAGACTGGTAATATACTGTAGGGAACAAGGACTTAACCTCATAGTAGGATGTGATGCCAATGCTCATCACAGCATTTGGGGAAGTAAACACACAAACCGAAGGGGAGAGCATTTCATAGAATTTCTATGTACAACTGATCTTGAGAACATGAACATAGGTGATACCCCTACCTTCATCAATAACAGGAGTGAGGGGATCATAGATCTTACCCTGGGTTCCATGGGAATCGTACAGGAATTTAAAGACTGGAAAGTTTCTTTGGAGCCTTCCTTGTCAGATCATAGACACATTGTGTTTCATATAGAGGGCTCCTTTGAGATTCCATGTTATAGAAACCCTGGACGAACCAATTGGACGTCTTTTAGGGAGGACGTGAGGAGGGGACTGGAAGGAGGACCCTTAAATACAATTAAGAACAAAGAGGAGCTGGAGCTCAGACACTGGTTACCTCTTATGAATTATGAATTAAACTGCCCAGTCGTTAAGGCAAAAAGTGTAACAGGAGGCTTCAAGTGGAACAGTTATCTTGAACACCCGAGGAGAAACACACGAAGTCCTGGAATAAATACAGGGAACTTCAGGATCAAGAAAGTCTAGATTCTTATAAAGAATCACAAAGAAAGTGCAAGTCAGAAGTCAAAAAGACTTCTAAGAAATCTTGGAGACAGTTTTGTGACTCCATCAAAAGTCAACATGAAGCGGCAAGGCTTCATAAAATTCTAACGCTGAATGGAAGGGCAAGGCTGGGCTCATTGGAATCACCTTCGGGTGGATATACATCTACAGAGGGGGAGACCCTGAACTTATTGCTTGATGCCCACTTTCGAGGTTCAGCAGTCACGAATAGTAAAGTAGAATCGAGTGGACCCTTCAGACTCGATAGAAGTGGCTGGAAGGAAGCCGCAGAGATTGTTACCCCAAGAAGGGTGAAGTGGGCATTAGAATCTTTTGCCCCTTATAAAAGTCCAGGAATTGATGGGATCTTCCCAGCACTTCTTCGGGAAGCGGGCGCGGTCCTTATACCATACCTGGTCAGAATTTTTAGAGCCTGTCTCACTATGGGGTACGTGTACTCCTTGTGGCGTCAGGCGAAGGTAGTGTATATACCTAAACCCGGAAGGTCTTCATATACGAGACCTAAGGATTATAGACCCATTAGTCTAACGTCTTTTATTCTTCAGACTTTGGAAAGACTGGTGGATAGACATATCAGGGAGAAAGTGTTAAGAGACTGTCCCCTGCATCCTCATCAACATGCATACCAACCAGGGAAGTCGGTTGAGACGGCACTACACCAGCTAGTTTCTAGGCTGGAGAATGCCTTGGATCAGCAACAACTTGCTATGGTGGTATTCCTAGATATAGAAAGGGCCTTTAACTACACATCTTTGGGCTCCATAGAACTTAGTCTAGAGAGAAGAGGAGTGAGCAGGATGCTCATAAAATGGATTATGGCCTCACTGCAGGGCTGTCAAGTTCTGTTTACCCTCAACGCAGTAATGTTGAGAGCTAATATAGACAGGGAGGAGTATTATCACCAACATTATGGTGTCTGGTAGTGGATGAACTACTTACCAGGTTAAATGTTGGAGGAATTTACGCCCAAGGCTATGCAGATGACATTAGCCTGATGGCGGTGGGAAATTTCCCCAGTACGGTTTCAGAGCTCGTACAGAGCTCCTTACGTAGGGTGGAAAGATGGTGCCACGACACAGACTTCTCGGTTAATCCCAACAAGACGGAGCTCGTGGTATTTACCAGGAGGAGGAGGCTAGACGGACTGTCAGAGCCTTTCCTATTTGGGAAAAAGTTAGTTAAGACAACCTCAGTTAAGTACCTAGGGGTAATCCTTGAGGCAAGACTGAGTTCGAAGAAACATATAGACCATAAGGTGGATAAGGCTTGCAAGATTATGTGGGCCTGTCGCAGGGCCGTCGGAAAGACTTGGGGCCTAGGACCTAAGGTGGTCCAGTGGCTCTATATTTCCATTGTACGGCCCACGATCACCTTTGCATCTTTAGTCTGGTGGCCAGGTTCGGAGAGTAAAACTGTGACCGCCAAGTTAAACAGTGTCCAAAGACTTGCGTGTCTAGGAATAACAGGGGCACTGGATACTACACCATTATGTGCAATGGAGGCCATCCTAGGTCTTCCCCCTTACATTTATATGTTAAGGAAATAGCGGCAATGAGTGCTTACCGCCTCTGGTCACTCGGAGGATGTTCCTTCAAGAATCCGAATAGAGGTCATGCCTCTATTCTTACAAGGTTTCATCAGACCTGCCCTACGACAATGATGATCGGGGACCTGATGAAGCCTGGTTTTAATCTGAATTATAAGTTCACAGTGGTGATACCCACAAGGGAGGAGAGGGCTGCGGATGCTGGGACCTGTCTTAGGTCTGGGGGCTGTACATGGTACACAGATGGCTCACGGACAGAGACGGGCACAGGCGCCGGGGTCTGCGGGCTTAAGACAAGGCTCTCCCTTCCCATGGGTAAATATGCTACTGTTTTCCAGGCCGAAGTATATGCAATACTGGCCTGTGCTTATATACATGGAACATGCTTGGACATAGAAGATGCATCACCATTTGCAGTGATAGCCAGGCAGCGTTAAAAGCACTATGCGCAGTTAGAACAACGTCAAAAATGGTAAGGGAATGCCAAAGGATGTTAGATCAGCTGTGTGAACTTAGCTCAGTTACCCTATTATGGGTCTCTGGGCACACAGGTATCAGCGGAAATGAAGAAGCTGACAAACTAGCGAAACAAGGCTCAAAAGGTCCTTTCATAGGACCAGAGCCCTTTCTGGAAGTGTCACTCTGAAGCGTGAAACTGGTAATATCCCAGTGGACAAACCAGTCTCACTTAGACATTTGGAAGAGGTTAATCATAGCAAGGCAGGCACGTGAACTTATCAAATGGCCTAGCCAAAGTTATAAAAAGGTCCTGATAAATTTTAGTAGGACCAGAATGCGAATGGTAGTTGGACTGTTGACAGGCCACAATACCTTACAGAGACACCTACACATCATGAAAATCAGTCAGGATCCGATGTGTAGAAGATGCGGTAGGGAGGAAGAGACCTCCGCGCATGTGTTGTGTCAGTGCGAGGCTCTTGCAAGCACTAGACATTGATATCTTGGCTCACATTTCGTGAGCCTGGAAGACATCAGGAATGCCAACATCCGGACACTGGTATCCTAGGGCTGGACTAGGCAAACCCGTTTAAGGGACACAAAGGGTCTTCACAGACTTACGTGTGGAGCCCTGCGAAGGCAGGGCTCACCCATTCCTGTCCGACTCGTTGGCTGAACGGTCAGCGTACTGGCCTTCGGTTCTGAGGGTCCTGGGTTCGATTCCCGGCCAGGACAGGGATTTTAACCTTAATTGGTTAATTCCAATGGCACGGGGGCTGGCTGTATATGTTGTCTTCATCATCATTTCATCCTCATCACGACACGCAGGTCGCCTACAGGCGTCAAATAGAAAGACCTGCACCTGGCGAGCCAAACCCGTCCTGGGATATCCTGGCACTAAAAGCCATACGACATTTCATTTTTCACCCATTCCTTATCTATCTATCTATCTATCTATCTATCTATCTATCTCACAAGGCATGATTTACAAATGGAAATAGTTTTACACAGGAGTATCTAGTACCCAACCTACTGGGCCTTTGCAGAAAAATAACAAGTTAAATAAATGGCCCGAACACAAACTGAAGGGAGGCGTACACTGCGCTCCCAGATAATGGAATATTAAAAACCTACAGGCTCTCGACCGATGAAACTGGGGCTAGTCCCAAGCTACTAAGGTGGCTCGCTTGGAAATAACTTTAATATATTACAGGAAAGAAAACAGTTACAAAACCGTAGTCACCTCACACCAAGATGAAGGAGAGTTCGAGAGGGTAACTCACTCTCTATCCCCGATAAACAATTAAAGACTTCATGAAATTTTACATGAAAAGGAAGAAATTTATATTAAAACGGCTACATAGTTAAAAATTTGAACCTTCCCCTCAGATAAGTATGCAGAAATAGCAAGAAAGATTGAATTTATGTGGCCATTACCTGGCTGATGTTCTACCTGCCGAAGAATGAGGTGTCCCGCCTCCTGCCTTAACACACACACTGAGAAAGACGACGATCAATGAAACAAGGAAACTCGACAAGCCGCAACTTATATACCCTCAGGGAAGGTTCGGGAGAGTTCAGGAATAATCCAGACACATCCTCTCATTTTTATTGGCTGAACCCAAACGTTACACTCAAAACCGAACAAGAATCCTTGATAATACCTTGATAATTCTTGCATTGCATGCGTGACCCCTTCTTATGTATAGGCCGTACATATATTTGCTAGTGTCCAGTCCTCTGGCATTTTACCTGTTTCCCATACCTTTTTAATTATCTCGTGTATTCTCCTCACCAACACTTCTCCAGTTTTACCATTTCTGCAGTTATCAGGTCATTCCCTGGGGCTGTACTGTACTTCAAATTGTTTTATAATTTCACTTATTTCTTCAACCGATGGTGATCCCACATCATCTTCATCCTCATCTCCATTCTCATCGTTCCTCTCTTCCCCCTCACACTCATCTCTCTCTAAAGTTTCCATACTACTTGATCCTTCTTTTTGTTCATTTATTGGTCTGACAGAAAGTAATGTTTCGAAATGTTTTGACCATTTTTCCAGAATTCGTTCTTTCCCAACAATCAGTCTATCAGTCTCATCCTTAAGCATATTCACTCTGGGTTGATATCCCTTCTTTACTTGTCCAACCCCATGGAATAATTTTTTACCTTGTTTGTTTTCAAATATCTTTTGCACTTCATCCAATCTCTCTCTCCCTTCTATTATTTTCTTGTTCCTTATCAATGTCCACAGTTTCTCTTTAAAAACTGCCATATAATTTTGAGTGGGTCTCTGTAGCATTCTTTGTTGGTCCAGATTCCTCTCTTCTAGAAACCTTACCCACTTCTTCGTCATACCATTTATTTCTATTGTTTCCTTTTCTCTCCAAGTATTTCCTGCGCTGTTGTATTTATTGCTAGCTTGGTTTCTTCCCACATTTTAATTGATGTCCACATTCCCGTTTCTGTAGTTTTCTTTGCATCTGGTTTCTATACTCTTCCTCCTTCTCATCCCTTAACAGCTCTACGTTATAGACCTTGCTCTGCTCAGCTCTGTCCCTGGGTTTAATTGCCTGTCTTTCTTGGAACTTGATCCTCACTAGTATGTGATCTGAATCACTGTCTGCATCACGCATGCTTCTCACATCCATAATATTGGAGGCATGTCGTGCATCTATCAGCTCATGGTCTATCTGGTTCTTTGTCAGACCATCCGGTGATATCCATGTCTCTTTATGGATCTCCTTATGGGGAAAACATGTGCTCTTAATCTCCAGCTCCTTGCTAAAGGCAAAATCAATCAAATTCCATCCGTTCTCATTGGATTCTTGGTGTTTACTGTGATATCCTGCCACTGGGTGGTTTTCTTTCTCTTTGCCTACTTTGGCATTGTAATCCCCTAGGACAACTTAACATCATACTTGGGCAACTTGTCATATGCTTGCTCCATTTTTTCATAGAACTGTTCTTTCTCTTCCCCTTCGGCATCCTCTGTTGGGGCATGGACACTAATTAGTGATATGTTGGCAGATCTCCTTTTCAATCTTAACCGTCACAGTCTGAGGCTTATTGCTTCATATTCAGTCTATTATGGCTGATCGATTTCTTGACCATAAATCCTGTTCCTATTCTATTTTCTTCCTCCCCACTAGTGAACAAAATGTAGTGCTGTAGATCTGCCATCTCGATTGTCTTCCATCTTATCTCCTGTAATGCTGCCACATCTATGTTATATTTAAGTAATTCCTCCTCCAATTTTCTACTAGCCCCAGCCTGAAAGATACTTCTCACATTCCATGTTCCGATATATCCATATCGTTGTCATTTTCATGCTTTAGTCATCGTAAGTTTAGGACCGTCCAGTTATCTCTATTTGGTTTCTGAACAATATGTAGTGTTGTGGTGGTGAAGTTGTTAGCTCCATGCACCAACCTCCAACCTGGAGGACCAGGGTATCACTCTTAGCCTGGATCATCACCTTAGACCTGTCCGGCTTGTGTGGCCCTACCAGGAGCATATGCTCCCACCAGCATAGCTCTAAGGATCATTTGAACACGCAAGCCTCCAAAACACCCGGTAAAATATATTTTGCCTTTGTCAAGGTGGTGATACCATCGGGAGGACGGAGATGACTTTGCTTTTTAAATACTAGTACTCGTGTTTATTATTGTTTGTTTATTCATACCCTCTGCTTTGTAATTCAGTGACCATGGAATGGCTCGTGATGTGTAAATTACCATATATTGATTTTTTACTGCATACTTTTGTTGTTATTATTACTACATATCCCTTAAAATGTAAATAAACTAATATTAAATGTAGTAAACTAGCAAGATACCCGTGCTTCCCTATGGTATTATACTGAAATTTATAATTGAATGCTTAACGTTTTATATATAATCCTCCGAAATTCGCAAACTGATTCATTTTCTGAGAGAATCCGCCAAAATTCGCGATCTGACTCGTTTTCTGAGAGATTACGGCAAAGTTCCTCACATTTTTCAATCTTTCTTTCCAGAAATCGATTTCGTACTTCCCGGGCTAGGTCCAGGTATTCCACGCGGTCAGTTGGGTCCCTAAATCTTTGCCATCTTTTCCTATAAGCATTTTTGGTATGGATCAAATCCTGAAGGAGATCCGGCGTGGTGTCGTCTTGGGTGCCTTGGCGGTACTGAACCCGAGGCTGGACTGTATTCGTAGTCATTACCAGGCCAGGACTCATTTCCAGCGTGGTCCGCACAATTTGACGACGGTCCAGAACATTATTATTATTATTATTATTATTATTATTATTATTATTAGATGTTCTGGACCCCACAGCAAGGTGCAAGACCGCTACTTGGCAGTAAATTACATCTGCTGCCATTGTCATTGTTGACAATGTGACCAACACCATTGTCGCGCGTAGGCAAGTGTGCGGGGTTTCTGGCGATACGAATGACATACTGTACTTACGTGCATTATTGACCTTATTATAGAGGTGAACAATTGGACGGTCAATCTCATTCCTATCGTTTATTTCAAATGTGTTTACATTTTTATTTATATGCCAGGAGATTCTACTGTAATCTAAGAACGTTCTCCGAAGGAAAAGGTGCTGTTGAAATCGAACCCAGAAAAGATTAAAACTGATCGGTTTATGATCAGAATAAGTACATCAAAAATCTACAGCCTGTTTCCAGTCATTCGACAGGGTCAGGAATGGAATGAATAAAGCCCCATCTAGCGGCGACAATAGGAATTGTGCAGGCTGCCGAACCACTCCTCTGGGGCAATGATCGATGAATGACAAATTAAATGAAATATTGGATAGTGTTGCTGGAATTAATGATGACATGGAAAACCAGAGTGTCGGGAGAAAAACCTGTCCCGCCTCCGTTTTGTCCAGCACGAATGTCACATGGAGTGACCGGGATTTGAACCACGGAACCCAGCTGTGAGAGGCCGGCGCGCTGCCACCTGAGCAATGGAGGCTCCTTATAAGTACATTATGAACAGTAAAATCAATTGGTCTCACCTCCTTTTACACCCCACCACCGTTAAGTTTATATCCCCCCCAAAAAAAAAATTAAAATAAGGCGTGTTTCTTTATGTTTAAAGGAGATTCCAAACATAAATGTTCACGTCTAATACCTTCAGTTTGGAGATATAAGTATCCCTATAAAAATAATTCACTTTCTTTCACTTCTTTTCACGCTCTCCCCCCCCCCCCCCCCCCACCCAAGTGAATTTTCCGTCAAAAATTACTTGTTTCATTAATAGTAAAGGATCTTCTGAATACCAATTATCACGACTCGAACTTCCTCAGTTTTTGATTTATGTGTCCTCGTGAAAGGAATTCAACTCCTTTTCACTCCCGCCCCGAAAGATGGTTCCCGCCCCCCGATCCCAAAACACATTTTTCTTTGTTTTTAAAGGAAATCCAAATACCAGTTTTCACGTCTGTAACAACTTTATTTTTATTAGATGTATTCTCATACAATTAAGTCACTTAATTTTTCAATTCTTTCACCAACCCCACTTCATTGGATTTTCCGAAAATACGTGTTTCTTTACATTTAAAGCATATTGCAAATATCAAATTTCATGTCTGTAACATCTCCATTTTTGAGATATCAGTAGCCTAATTAAAGGAAGTCAACACTATTTTCAGTCACTTTAACTCCCCCCCCCCCCCCCCGCCACCCAAGTGGTATTTTTAATAGAGATATAGAGATAAAAAATACCATTTTTCACTTCTGTAACATGTTAAGTTTTTTTATATATTCTGTAGAAATTCTCATTTTAAAATTTCACCCCTTTTTATTTCCCCTTAAGGGGAGTTTCCAAAAATAAATCACCTATGTTTCTTTACATTTACAGGAAATTCCAAATACCCACTTTTTACGTCTGTAACATTTTATGTTTCTCAGATATTCTGTAGATATAGTCTTTCCAAATAATCACCCCAATTTGTCTCTCCTATTTAACCGCCATTAATTGAATTTTCCAAAAAAAAAAAAAATGTGTTCCTTTATTTTTAATAGAGATCCCATATACAAATTTTCAGTTCTGTATTACCTTCACTTTCTGAGATATATGTATCCTCATTAAAGGCATTCATCCCTTTTACACCCCTCCTATTGGGATTTACGGAAAACAAAACATACGTATTCCTTTATTTTTAAAGGAGATTCTAAATACCAAATTTTACATCTATAAACTTTAAAGGTTTTGAGATATAGATACACTCATTTTAAAAATTCACCCCCTTTTCAACCCCCCCCCCCATTAATTAGATTATCCAAAAACAAAAAAATACATGTTTCTTTATTTTTAAAGGAGATCCCAAACACCAATTTTCAGGTCTGTAATATCTTCAGGTTCTGAAATATAAGTAGCCACATTAAAGGCATTCAACCCATTTTTCACCCTTTTCCACCCTTCCCATTAGAATTTTCCGAAAACAAAAAGATACGTGTTTCTTTATTTTTAAAGGAGATTCTAAATACCAAATTTTATATCTATAAACTGTAAAAGTTTTGAGATATAGATACACTCATCTTAAAAATTCATCCCCTTTCACCCCCCCCCCCATTAATTGGATTTTCCAAAAACCAAACAAATACCTGTCTCTTTAATTTTAAAAGATAAAAAGTACCAATTTTCAGGTCTGTAATATCTTCAATTTCTGAGATATAAGTATCCTCATAAAAGGCATTCAAACATTTTTCATCCCTTTTCACCCCTCCTATTGGGATTTTCCGAAAACCAAAAAATACATGTTTCTTTATTTTTAATAAAGATTCTAAATACCAATTTTTACATCTGTAAACTTTAAAAGTTTTGAGATATAGATGCACTCATTTTAAAAATTAACCCCCCTTTTCACCATCCCATTAATTTGATTTTCCAAAAACAAAAAAAAAAATACATGTTTCTTTATTTTTAAAAGATCAAAAGTACCAATTTTCAGGTCTGTAATATCTTCAGTTTCTGAGATATAAGTACCGGTATCCTGATTAAAGGCATTCAACCCCTTTTTCACTGTTTTTCATCCCTCCTATTGGGATTTTCTGAAAACAAAAAAAATATGTATTTCCTTATTTTTAAAGAAGATTCTAAATACCAATTTTTACATCTGTAAACTTTTAAAGTTTTCAGATATTGATACACTCATTTTAAAATTTCAACCCCGTTTTCACCCCCTTAGCGAAGGAATATCCAAATATCCTCTCTTAGCGAGCACCTACATCTTAATATGAATGTATTCCCAAAATTTCATTTCTTTATGTCCAGTAGTTTTGGCTCAGCGATGATGAATCAGTCAGTCAGTTAGTCAGTCAGTCAGTCAGTCAGTCAGTCAGTCAGTCAGGACAAGTTACTTTATATATATAGATTATGCTTATTTCATTGCATATTGCTATGACAACATGACTTCTTTATGATGTAGATACAGTATAAAAGTATTTCTTCCCAAATAGACTTGTTACACACCCCATGGATGAGGGACGCAGGCGAAGAATACACCCACGGTATCCCCTGCCAGTTGTAAGAGGTGACTAAAAGGGGTGATGAAGGGATGACTGTATTAGAACTATGAAACTATTTGTGATTAGTACCATCACGTGCGGAACACCACAGGTCACCTGTACTTGCGAGTAGTACCACTATGTTAGGTACACAATAGGTTTGTGATTAGTAGCAACATAAGGTGAGAGTAGGGGTTTTCCAGTACCCGTGATTAGTACCATTGTGAGAAACACCACGTGTCTGAGCGTTGCCTGTGATTAGTGCCACCATATCAGGGGCACCATGGGAGGAACACTATGGGAATACCGGCGCCCGTGATTAGTTCACTTAGGTGAGGAACACGATGGGTTTGTGTTGCCTATGAGTGGCGCCATTATGTGAGAAACACCATAGGTCTTTGTTACCTGTACAAAGTAGAATACTTGTAAGTAGTACCATAATGTGTTGAACACCGTGAGTCTACACTATTTCTGATTAGTACCGCACCATGACAAATACCATGGTTCTACTTTACTAGCGGTAAGTACCATTATGAGGGGCTGTTGACCTGAATTTTGGACTCCTTTAGACAACATGCATCCTCGATTCAGGATTGTGCTTTAGAAGCAGTCCCTTGGTCAGTAATACTATTGTTTATTATAGTTTCTGAACTGGATCCACTGATTGTTTTAAATTCATATCCATCCATTCTTAATCATCATCCTGTTTTTTAATTCTGGTCAGTGGATGATTTTGAACTTTTAAATTATCATTACAATGTGTCTCATTTTGTACCATTAGGGGCTGTTGACCTAGATGTTAGGCCCCTTTACACAACAAGCATCATCATCATCATCATCATCATCATCATCATCATCATCATCATCATCATCATCATCATCATCATCATCAGATTTTACTAAGATACATAATGTTGTTACATATATGTATAATTGAAGAACTGAAGATCCATATACAGGTAAGTGGGTCGCCTTGTGGTAGAAGTTGAAACTGTATAATTTGGGAGAGAGCAAGCCCATGTGGTAGGCCTATTACGCATCATAAGAAACTGAGTGAACAGGCTGTGCAGTTCGATAACATTGCTGTGAGCTTGCTTTCAGGAGATGGTTGATTCAAGCCTCACAGTCGGCAGGTCTGAAGTTATAATGCCAATTTAAATGGTTCGTTATTGGACATTATACATTTTCCAGCTAACTCATTCCTGGTTGCTAGCATTTCGCCCCCATGTGGTAGGTTGGGCTCATCAGTTGGTACGTAGCACACCTACCAAAATGCTGACTAGTACATACCATGGAGGCCACTGCATAGGCTACTTGTGTTTTTTTTGTGGTTCCCTAATTTTCATTTCAGGCTAATGCTGTGTTTGTACCTTTATTAAGGCAACAACTGCTTATTTTCATTTTAAGTCCCAGCCCTCTTTCCTATCCCATTCTTGCCTTACAACCTGTTTTCATGTGATTTAAGCCAATATATATGTAAAAATCTGGTAATGTTATTTCACTCATTAGCGTCCCTGTACCTTTCCTGGGTTTCCTTAATGTTGTAAACATGAGATACACCAAGTTGCAAGCTGAAAATATGTTTAAAATGCCCCCATCCCCTACTGCTTATTGAAGAAAGAAGACAACATCCAAGCAAAAGGAAGGACACCGGGCTGAGTGGCTCAGGCGGCTGAGGCACTGGCCTTCTGACCTCAACTTGCCGGGTTCGATCCTGGCTCGGTCCGGTGGTATTTGAAGGTACTCAAATACATCAGTCTCATGTCCATAGATTTACTGGCACGTAAAAGAACTCCTACAGGTCAAAATTCTGCCACCTTGGCGCCTCCGAAAACCGTAAAAGTACTTAGTGGGATGTAAAGCTATCAGCATTATTATTAACAGGAAGGACAGATATGTCCTATGCGGTAAGTCCTTGAACTTATAGAAATTGCAATGTATTATACAATCTAGATTCTTTCTGCCTTTCCCCTCCCCACTCCCCATCCCTTTAAAAATACAGTTTTAGTAATATGCTCATCAGAATAAAGGCAGGAAATGTTTAAAATTAATTTAAGCGAGTGAAGGAGAGAATGTATGACTAGCTCAGGTTGGTGGGTTCGAGTCCGGTATCTGAAAGTGCTCAAATATGCCAGTTTCATGTCTAGATCTACCGGTACCCCATAAAATAACTCTTGCGGGACGAAATTCTGGCGTATATGAAAACGATAGAAGTAGATAGTAGAACTAATATTCAATTCTGCAGTGAGCTTGAAAGCTGACCTAATTTCCGTTCACGTAGCTTGGCACATTAGTGTTCCTATATGGTTGGTTCGAGTCCGGCGGTATTTGAAAGTGCTCAAGTACACCAGTCTTATGTCTAGATCTACCGGTACATGAAATAACTCTTGCAGGACGAAATTTTGGTAGTAGAACTTATAACATTATTATTTTCAAATCCGCAGTGAACTTGAAAGCTGACCTATTTTCCGTTCACTGAGCTTGGCACATTAGTATTCCTATATGTTTCCTGGATAAGCTTAAAGATATAACCAGCCTGCAACTTTCGAAAATCATACTTCAAAGACTTATTAAATAAATTACATCGTTTAACACGTCCCTCTTTTCAAGAATATGGTTATAGTACCGGTACGCCTACTGTATAACAAAATAAAGACAGATATATGTAACATTAATTGTAGTGAGAAAGTGTATTTATTTCCTTAATTCCTCATTGAGCGTGAAAACCGACTTAATTATGAATATCTTGATTTATTTCATCTTAACTTTTATCATTTACTAGGCTAGGGAAACATTCATTATCGGTGTTTACATTGAGGTTAGTTTGTTATGGTTATGTCTGGTGATTTTAATATGTAACCAGGCAGGTTGGCAGCAGTGATCAGCCATGACAAAAAAGGAAAGAAGAGCATCGGGCGACGATATTTACTTTCTGGGGTATTGCCAACGAGCTAGAAAGCATTTGACCAAAGCCTACTAGATACTAGAAGGCCTGAACAGAAAGCCAGTTTCTTGCATTAAAAGCGGGGTAATAGTTTTTCTCTTTCCCACCGCTAGGTTCGCGTTTATGTTCTGTTGTTTGGCGTGAATTCTATGATGACGTGTGTTACTGCAACATGTTTTATGAGAAGAAATAATATATTAAACTTTATCTTATAAGGTAAGGCCGTATCTAACATGAAATATGAAAGTTTTGTCGTTTTTAATGTATTTGGTCTCACGATTTGCAATATATGGATGGTTGCTGAGATGCATTTTTTTTGCTAGGGGCTTTATGTCGCACCGACACAGATAGGTCTTATGGCGACGATGGGATGGGAAAGGCCTAGGAGTTGGACGGAAGCGGCCGTGGCCTTAATTAAGGTACAGCCCCAGCATTTGCCTGGTGTGAAAATGGGAAACCACGGAAAACCATCTTCAGGGCTGCCGATAGTGGGATTCGAACCTACTATCTCCCGGATTCAAGCTCACAGCCGCGCGCCTCTACGCGCACGGCCAACATTTGTTTAGTTACGTACTTCCAAATTACCGTCAAGGTGGTGGTGATTATTGTCTTAAGAGGAAGTACAACTAGGCAACCATCCTCTATATAACACTAATCAGAAAGAAAAACTGGTAGGGGTCCGACACTTCGAAAAATGAAAGTATCGGCCAAAGGAAGACAAGTGCCACGAAGGGCGTGAAAATAAAAGACTCCCTAGCCCTCGGAAACCTAATAGCGTAGGGGTCGGCAAAGAACTAGAGTTGACCAAGGAAGGTCGGATAGGATAGATGAAAGTGAGGAGCCTGGCACAAGTAAGTGGAAGAAATGCCAGGACTCAGCTAAGGGCCCCGTGGTTGCCAACCCACTCTCAAAATTTCGGAGTCCCTGGGGCCAATTACCGTCAAGTTTCTCTTTCCCTTCTGTAGGTTAAGATGGTTTATTGCCGGGCTGAGTGACTCAGACGGTTGAGGAGCTGGCCTTCCGACCCCAACTTGACAGGTTCGATCCTGGCTCAATCCGGTAGTATTTGAAGGTGCTCAAATACGTCAGCCTCCTGCCGGTAGATTTACTGGCACGTAAAAGAACTCCTGCGGGACAAAATTCCGGTACCTCGGCGTCTCCGAAAACCGAAAATGTAATTAGTGGGATCTAAAGCCAATAACATTATTTATTATTAATACTGTTTAGATGGTTAATTTTGCGTGCCTAACTGCACATCTGACACAGCAAAGAAATATACACAAATATAAATTTTCATCTTTTTCCTAGAGATCCGAGTTTACGGGAGAAATGGAGGGCAGCAGAAAAGTATCTCTTCCGGCTCCTAATGATAACTCCAGAATATGTAGCTTGCACTTTGTCGAATCAGATTATGGTGTAAGTAATGTGAGGGGAATTCTGCCTCCCCGACAAAGTGCCGATGCAAATTCTTCTTATTAAAAATGTATTAATATTTACAACGCGGCGTTAGGATACCTCGGAAAATGTTAACTTGTCCGAAAGCTGAAATTCCTTACCGCTCCAAAGTTTAAAGAGACGTTTCAGTGCAGCGACTGTGATCAAGCACACATCACATGTGTTATACTTACAACATTTTTCAGGCCTGTTCTTGATAATAATGCAAAGAAAGTGACTAATGACTGTGATTTATTAAACAAATTCAAGAGCAAGCCTCTGAGCAAAAAAGTGTTGAAATTATAGAAATAGGGAAAAATCGGATCAGTCCTTCTATTTAGGCCTATTTCCCTATTCTTTACTCCTTTGTGATAAACAAGTGCAAAATGAAAGAACTCTATAAAATGTAGTGTGTTCTAAGTTGTTTTATATATTTATATCTCATTCACACCGGACATAATGATAATAAAAATGTATTATTTCGCGTTATTGTACGAATCTTCAATATAAGGATATAGACAGAACATGGGAACAACAGAACATAAACGCGATCCAAACGGCCATTGCCTGAACTACTTCGTTCGCCCAGAAATAAGTCGGCTTGTCTAGGCCTTCTATTATAGCGTAGGCAACGATTTGACACGGTTAGTAGAAGAGCACTATTAGAAAAGTTAGGGAAGGTGGCGGTATCTAGGAAAATGATCAAAGCGATTGAAGCGTTATATAGGAAGGCATATTGTAGGGTTAGATTGGAGGATAATCGGTTGAGCAGCCAAATAGGATGTAAGGTAGGTCTGAAACAGGGCTGTAAGCTATCGCCCATATTTTTCTCCTGTTCACTAACGACATCCTCCAGGACCACGGTGGAAATAGCTGGGCGGATCCAGCGGTAAATGGGTTAGAGGTGCCAGGCTTAATATTTGCCGATGATGTGATCCTACTATCCCTGACAGGGGGAGGTTTACAGAAAAGCCTCAACATGTTTGAGGAGTTTGCAAGGAAATGGTCCCTGAGAATTAATGGAAGTAAGTCGAAGGTGATGGTAGTAAGTAAAGCTAGGAGAGGGAAGAATGAAAGGATATAGGTGGTACAGGGAGTGAAGATTGAAGAGGTAAGCAAACTAGAATATATGGGGGTAATTATAAACAGGAGAGGAGGCTGGGACGACCAAATTACGACGACGAAATGGAAGGGGGACGCAGCACTTCCGGTGGTCAACATCCTAGAATCAACATTCCCTGATATAAATTATAGCCTGCAGAGACTGGTTTTAAAAACGCAGGGGTTTAGAGGACAAAAAAGACATGTTGAAACAGATTATATCCAGATTCAACAAAATAATTGTACCGGGAGGTAAACCTCAACGCCGTGCATTCAAAATTAGCGCCTACAAGAACTCTTCTATCAATCAAAAGTGAAACCAATAATACAACAAGTTAATCAGAAGATGTCACCTTCGAAATATTATGTAATTTTGTTATTGTGCAATTTCCTAAACTGAGTGAATTTCTCCTTGTTTTGTTTTGATATTCATCAAGAAGTTTGGACATTTTTAAACAGATTACAACACTAAAAATATGATCATGCACCCTGGTGCAAGGTGAAGGAACTTATAATTTAAAGAAGTTTTGTATTTGTAGGTTTTGTAACTGATTGATGTTCATTTATGATGCCTTTCAGCCAGTTTTGAATCTAGCCAATCACTAATTTTTGTAATTAATTTCCAACCAATCCCGTATTTCTTCTTCACTTTTTATCTGCCAATAAAATTTAAGAGGGTGTGTCCTGATTAATCTTGAATGATCTCGAACCTTCCCTGAGGGTTTATAAACTGCAGCTTTTCACGTTTCTTGGCCAATTGATCGTCATCTATCTGAGTGTGTGCGTTAAACAGGAGGCGGGCGTTCTTTTTTGTCGGCAACCAGAACATCTATAACGTAATGGCCACATAACTTTATGCTTTCTTGCTACGTCCGCAGTTTAACCTGAGGGAAAGGTCCGACTCTTTAGTATGTAACAACGTTTGTAAAATGTAACTTTCTTCCGGCTAATGTAAAAACATAAAATCCTTAAGTGTAAATCGGGGATAGAGAGTGAATTACCCTCTCGAGCTCCCCTTCATCTTGGTTTGAGGTGCCCGCAAATTAGCAACCTTTTTTCTACATGTATTACAGTTATTCCCATGCGCGCTACCTCAGGTAGCTTGGGATTAGCCCCTGCTTCTTCAGCCGAGTGCCATATAGGTTTTGATATTGCATTATCTGGAGTGCAGTGTACGCCTCCATTTCAGCTTATGTTCGGGCTGTTTATTTTACCTGTTCTTTTTGTAAAGGCCCTGTAGGTTGGGTACTAGATACCCCGGTGTAGTAATCACTGCATTTGTAAATTGTAGCTTGAGAGGCCAGATATTGTATATCTTGATGTAATATTGCCTGGTGTAGGCTTGGGCAACTGAGAGCCTGTTAGCTCTTTGTCAAGTTCTGTCATTGTGAAGCGTGCCTCTGGAAGGCTTGATATTGTATTTGAGGGAGCAAGTGCTCTTGAAATAGAGGGGAATTCTGCCCTTGGTTAAATGATTCCTTAGTCTGAATTAAGGTTTTTGTAAAATGGATCCGGTATCTCTGACAATGTAAACTAGGAACTTAAAGCCCAAATTATTAAGGTTCTGAATTTTGGATTTTCCTAGTCTTGTACCTGATATTCTGTTATTTGTTGACTTGTTTTTTTTAGAAATATAACCTTCAGTTCAAATTTTAAATTAAGTTTGATATTGTAGTTACACTCATTCAAGCCCGCACCTTCTTTAACCCCTTTCTGCGTTCCACAGATACCCCGGAACAATAATAATGCAATTACCATAATGCACGGCTAATGTCGGTGCATTCCTAATGTGTGGGGAGTGTATCGAAGTTAATTGTGTCAAGAGACTACTAAAATATAGGATGAGACTTAGAATAGGAGAAGGGGTGTTGTTTTGCAAACAGCGTATCTCCAAGAGTCGAAGCATATGTATAAGGGGTGTTGGCTTACGAAAGTTAAAGCGTATTCGGATAGGATCAATATGGGGTATATTTGGAAGACAGGGTGGTACGGGAAAGAGAACTGTAGATTTAGAGAGATAGTAGGGAGAGTTAAAGACATTCAAAGGCAGCGTCTGATAGAGGAAGGTAGGGAGAAATGTTCCCTTAGCCTGTATAATGCAATCACCAAAGAAGCAAGATTAAGCATTACCAATGTAAACAGAGCAGAGAGAAGAGGTATGTTATGGTGGTTAATGGGGATGTATAATAATAAGGTATGGACCAGAAGGGCAGAGAAGTCACGGTGTTTATTATGCGAAAAAGTGTCGAATGACCTGCACTTGGTGAAATAATGCGTTGCTTTAGAAAAGTGAGAAATAAATTATTGAATCCAGAGGAACAAGCCCTACTTATGCTGGGGGATGAACGGAAAATTACTAAATGGCTAGTGAATGAATGGACCAGGACCGGTAACTTAAATACACTGACTGACAGAGCAAATGCAACACCAAGAAGGAGTGGTTCGAAAGGGATGAAAGTTGGGGAAAAAACAGAGACGGCACGGACGAATAATTGATGTTTATTTCAAACCGATATGCAGGTTACACAATGCGCACGGCATCGACTCAGTAGGATGTAGGACCACTGCGAGCGGCGATGCACGCAGAAACACGTCGAGGTACAGAGTCAATAAGAGTGCGGATGGTGTCCTGAGGGCTGGTTCTCCATTCTCTGTCAACCATTTGCCACAGTTGGTCGTCCGTACGAGGCTGGGGCAGAGTTTGCAAACGGCGTCCAATGAGATCCCACACGTGTTCGATTGGTGAGAGATCCGGAGAGTACGCTGGCCACGGAAGCATCTGTACACCTCGTAGAGCCTGTTGGGAGATGCGAGCAGTGTGTGGGCGGGCATTATCCTGCTGAAACAGAGCATTGGGCAGCCCCTGAAGGTACGGGAGTGCCACCGGCCGCAGCACATGCTGCACGTAGCGGTGGGCATTTAACGTGCCATGAATACGCACTAGAGGTGACGTGGAATCATACGCAATAGCACCCCAAACCATGATGCCGCGTTGTCTAGCGGTAGGGCGCTCCACAGTTACTGCCGGATTTGACCTTTCTCCACGCCGACGCCACACTCGTCTGCGGTGACTATCACTGACAGAACAGAAGCGTGACTCATCGGAGAAGACGACGTTCCGCCATTCCCTCATCCAAGTCGCTCTAGCCCGGCACCATGCCAGGCGTGCACGTCTATGCTGTGGAGTCAATGGTAGTCTTCTGAGCGGAGCGGACGCCGGGAGTGCAGGCCTCCTTCAACCAATCGACGGGAAATTGTTCTGGTCGATATTGGAACAGCCAGGGTGTCTTGCACATGCTGAAGAATGGCGGTTGACGTGGCGTGCGGGGCTGCCACCGCTTGGCGGCGGATGCGCCGATCCTCGCGTGCTGACGTCACTCGGGCTGCGCCTGGACCCCTCGCACGTGCCACATGTCCCTGCGCCAACCATCTTCGCCACAGGCGCTGCACCGTGGACACATCCCTATGGGTATCGGCTGCGATTTGACGAAGCGACTAACCTGCCCTTCTCAGCCCGATCACCATACCCCTCGTAAAGTCGTCTGTCTGCTGGAAATGCCTCCGTTGACGGCGGCCTGGCATTCTTAGCTATACACGTGTCCTGTGGCACACGACAACACGTTCTACAATGACTGTCGGCTGAGAAATCACGGTACGAAGTGGGCCATTCGCCAACGCCGTGTCCCATTTATCGTTCGCTACGTGCGCAGCACAGCGGCGCATTTCACATCATGAGCATACCTCAGTGACGTCAGTCTACCCTGCAATTGGCATAAAGTTCTGACCACTCCTTCTTGGTGTTGCATTTGCTCTGTCAGTCAGTGTATTTGTGTGCTGCTAAAAAGTATGTGTGGGCAAAATAGAAGAAGGAATTGGTCAAATATCTTAAAGAAACAATGTTAAAAGAAGACTTGGTGAGTGTAATTTGAATGCTGCTCTTAAATAATGGGTCAGGGTTTAGGAGTCTTCGATTTGGAAGTGGTTAGTGTGTAACTCAGCAGGCTAAAGAAGTTATATGTGGGCAGCAAAATGCACAATAGATGATGTCTAAGAGCAAGCAGGCAGGTCGAACCATATTGAACAAAATTCAAGGACAGTGCCTGCTTGCTTAACTGTCAGAGTGTGAGGAGGAAGTGAATAGACAAGTGTTGCTAAAACTAAGGATTGGGGCAGGTCATATACCCCCCTAGAGTGCCGATGTGATTTATTTATTTCGCTGTTTTTTCTCTCTCTTCATCGCCGAAAGGCATTATTTGTTACTTTTTTCTTTATTCAATGTTGCCGTTCTGCCAAGGTCTCCGATAAGGAGCGAAACATTTCTCTGTTTTATCAGTTCTATATGTATTGAGGTAGATGTAAATTATTAATCACGTTTAGTAGGAGGTGGTAAGAGGAATAGTATATTTGATTTTTATGGGTATGGCGAACATGTATCCGGGTGAAAGCCTGCCATGTTCAATGTTCGATAAATAAATACAGTGGAACCTCGTATTGCAAGTAACTTGGTCTACGAGTGTTTTGCAAGACGAGCAAAAATTTTAAATAAATTGTGACTTGATAAGCGAGTGAGGTTTCGCAATACAAGCGTCACGTGTACGTACGTTTCCACCTCCCCTGTGCCTTTGTTTTCCCGCGCTGGACTTCAGTTGGCGTGCCTCGCTCGCATAGTCAGCACCGTACGAGTGTACATGTTTTGTTTCTGTCATCTGTGATATAACTGTTCTGCAACGATGGGCCCTGTGAACGAAAAGAAGGATAAAAAGGAATTCGGTCGGAAGAAGGAGATGATTACAGTGGATGAATCTGTTCAGTGACAATGCAATGTCACATTTTCTTGAAATCCTAAAAAAGAGGCAAAAGCAACAGTCATTGGACAGGTTCCTCGTTAAAGTTGCACGAAAAGAAAGCACTTCCAATGAGCCAACCGATACCAGTGATTCCGTTAGTGAAATTCGTGCTGCACAGTAACTCTTCTCATGTCATCTCTCGTCTCCCTCACACCAACAATGATTCTATTGTAAGGTAAAGTGCAGTTTAATTGTTTTACGTTAAATTTTGTTTTTGTTGGGCATGCACTTCGAAAACGATAAAACACGGGTACAATTCCACAATAATCGAACACATTTATTTTAATACACATATATACATGGAAGCCATCTTGCGAACAACAAAAAGATCCCAAACTAAAACTTGAAGTGTGTTTCTTTGCTTATTTCAAAGCTCTCAAAAACAAATCTCAGGAGTAACAAGAATCAAAGAGGTTACACTAAGTGATCTCTCACAACATCCTCCCACCTAAGTCAAATTAATGTTAACATGAATTGACATACACCCTTTATGCACAAATTGCCACTTTCATAAAATAGTCCTGAAACAATTACAAAATGATAAAATTCAATAATATAAACACAAATAAATATGTTAATTGACACATATCACAAATTTAACTTTTCTGGCTTGTGAATCAATCGTCCTAGACGAGTTATTTTCACTGTCTGCTTTGAAACTTGAGGACCATCTTCAGCAGGAGTAGAAGAGTCGCATGCTCCGGCCTCGTGATTATCCTTTATACTTTCCTCACTTGGAACAAAGTCTTTCCTTAGGTGGTTTCGGATTTCCTGGGTATCCTCAGGTGGTTGAAACTTGAGTTCTAGTGGGTATATTCTTTGAACTGGCCTTATGAGCTCGCCTGGAGCAGTGACGACACGAACTACTCTAACATTGACATCCTTTCCCTTAACAAGCTCGACAACTCGTCCCAATGGCCAATCCATTCTTCTAGTGTCATCATTGCCAACCAAAACAATTTCTCCCAGTTTGAGATCATGTGGCTTATCCTTGCTGGCGAATAACTTCAACTGACCTAAATACTCAGTACGAAATCTTTCTCTAAGATTCTTTTTCAACTGAAGGCGATACTGCAGTCTTTTCCGAAGATCAGTTGCTTCGAACAGGTCATACTCAGGTACTCCTACTTCTTCTATGTCGTGTAGAAACATGTTTGGAGTTAGAGCAGCCAGATCTGATGGGTTGCCAGACAAATAGGTTAATGGCCGAGAATTTATAACGGTTTCGCAGTGACAGAGGATTGTCTGCATCTGTTCATAGTTGACAGATGATCGACCAAGCACTCGACGGAGAAGAGTTTTGAGCATTCCTACTAGTCGTTCCCACCAACCTCCTCACCATAGCGAAGCTGGAGGATTAAAACGCCAATCTATCTTCCGCGCTGAACTGTATTGTGAGATTGCATTCCAGTCCAGTTTGTGACAGGAGTTCTTAAACCCAACAAAATTTGTTCCCTGGTCACTGTAGACAATGACAGGTCTTCCTTGTTTGCTGCAGAAACGTCTGAAAGCTTGTAGAAAGCTATCTGTTGATAACGAAGACACCAGTTCCAATCGTACTGCACGATAAACTCCGCAAGTGAATAAGCAAACCCATGCCTTCTTCGAGGTTCCATCATCGGCTTTGATGTAGAGAGGACCAGCAAAATCAACTCCAGTAACTTCAAAAATTCTTGCGTCACGCTCTCTACTCTCAGGTAAAGGTGAAGGATGAGCTGCCAACTTCTTTGAACTATGACGTTTACAAATCATGCAGGAGTTAATAACAGCTCTAATTGTTTGCCTACCTCCTAGAATCCAATACTGTTGCCTCAGAATTGACAAAAGCATCTGCGTACCAGCATGACAGTTGCTAAGATGGGCGTCCATAATCAGTCGCTGAACGACTGGGTGATCAGCCTTTGGAAGCTCAATGGGATGACAAAAGTCCCTGACATCATCCCGGTTCGATATCTTGGTCATTAAACGAATCAATCCCTGTTCGTCAACAAACGGAAGTAAGCTCTTTAGTTTGGAATTGAAAACATCTATGAACACTTCCTCCTGCACCCACCGTAAAATCTTCCTTTCTGCCGTGACAAATTCCTCACTTGTCAGGTCACGATGTATGCGCTGAGCTTTGCTGATGCGACAGTTAGTCAGATAGCGCAACATCCAGCCTACCATCCTTACAATTTTCTTGTACTGAGAAAAGTGTCGGTAATACCAATCTTTACTGATGTCTTCTGAATTACTTGATATCAATGAAACGACATTCTTCCTTCTCTCCGAATTTATCTCTTCCTCATTATAAGAAAAGTCAGTTTGTGGCCAGCAGTCTGGATTTTCTCTCAACCAACCAGGGCCTTCCCACCAGTGGCATTGTATCAACTTCTTCACAGAACATCCACGTGATGGAAGATCTGATGGGTTTTCTTTTCCAGGAACATGTCGCCGTTCGCAACCAACTGACAGTTCTCGTATCTCTTTAATCCGGTTCATGACAAAAGCACCCATGCTTCACTTCGCTGAATCCAAGCGAGAACAGTTGAAGCATCTGTCCAAAAAATTGCCTTAATATCGGGAATACAATAATCCTTTACAATCAATGCATATAATCTCGTTGCTATTGAAGCTGCTAAAAGTTCTAACCTGGAAATGGTCAATCCCTCGCCTGATTTTCCAGTTGGTGCAACTCTTGACTTGGCAGCCACCAAGTGAACACTCACTTCATCCCCTTGCTCAACACGCAGGAATACAGCCGCTGCATATGATGTCTGACAGGCATCTGAAAAAATGTGAAGTGTCCAGGAGTCGTCTGGGCTGTTGCAGTTAGACAACCAACGAGGAATCTTGACTTGAGCTAAAAGAGGAACTTCTTCAAGCCAACTCAAGAATTTCATTTTGATCTCTTCATTGACTTCTTCATCCCATGTCAAACCTTCCCTCCAAGTCTGTTGAAGCAACAATTTTGGTATTAATGCTACACTACATGTGACACCCACCGGATCAAAAATTCTATGGGCAGCACTCAAAATAACTTTCTTTGTTATTTTCTCGAAGCTAATCGAAAGAAGGTTATCTATGTTGATTGCTAGGGAATCGTCGGACATGTTCCATAGGAGTCCTAACACATTGGTAGGTCCGGAAACGTCATTACCTCCGGTCAACTCCCACCCTCGAAGACAAAATTGCCGTTCCCTCATGACACCTGAAGCTACATCAATAAACTGTTTAGCTTGTTCTTCATCGTCCAAACTGGCAAGGCAATTATCAACATAGAAGCTATGGGTAAGAAGTTCCACAAATGACTTGGGCCATGGTGACTTCCCTTCCTCACACAGTACTAATGTATTTTCAAGGTGAAGTTTGATGCATGATTCTAATAGAAAAGGACTTGGAGAGACTCCAAATACAACACGACAATGTCTGTATGTCTTGAGACTTCCATTTCTGTCTAACCACAAGAATCTCAAAAAATTTCTCTCTCTCTCGCGAATGCTGATCTGGAGAAAATCTCTTCTTATGTCTCCAACAACTCCCCCCTTCTTCAGTCGGAAACGAGCCAACACGGAAGGTATTTTCTCAATTAAATTAGGGCCTTTCTCAAGACATTGATTGAGGCTGGGCTGTTTATTTTCTTTAGACGAGGCATCAAACACGGGGCGCACTGGTGTTGTTGATCCAGGTTTTACAACGTGACGATGAGGCAAATAGTGGCAATACATCCATTTCCTGAGTAGGCGCCTCTTCTATCACCCCTTCCCTCAGCCAATCATCTAGTACTTCCTGATAAGCATCATAGTAACCTTCAGTCTTCAATCTCTTAATAGTAGACATCAGTCTCTTCAGTGATAATTGGTAATTATCAGGCAGTGGAGGATGGTTCTCAACCCATGGGAGGTGAACTTCAAAACGCTCTTCTTCATTGACTGATACTGTATCAAGGAAATGTTGCTGTGTAGTAGACTCAATCTCAGATCTGCTGCGTTTCTCCGTGGATCACTAATCCCTAAAGTATCTAGAGTCCACAAATCTGTGATGGTGGCTTCTCTTGTTAGCATAGCAGTCACCACCATAGCCATATTATCCGCACACTTTATCTTGGTGCATTTGTGTACGGGGGTGAGGAGTGAGGAGGGAGCTGTCCCTGTATCGATAGTGCTGCCTGGTGCTGCCAACTGAATGAAAATGAAATCTGAATTGAATCGAGAATATGATCGATCGATATGAAATTTCTAAACTGTTATTATCTTAAGCCAACAACTATGTCACATACACATTATATAACATTATAAAACATTTCTCTATGCGAATCTTGTTCCTAGCATGAATTCTATACTTTGGCTTTGTTGTGTAAACAACAACAGTACTAGTACGTAAAGTGTACGCCAGATGTCGCACAACGATGCTTAAGCGATTCATAGTTTGTGTTTCAAAGGTTGCCAGTACGAATCTCGAAGATCGCCGAGGTCGACGATTCAGCACTAGGGTGTAAATGCACCAACATAAAGTGTGCGGATGATACTTTCCTCATTCCTATGTTCTGAAGGTACTTTGCCCATTAAAATCCATCCCAAACGAGTTTCCATGGCCACTAGTCCAGTACTTAGTATCTTGTGGCCTCCTGTAAACAATTTGCCTGCAACATCAGCTCCAATTAATATTTCTATTGGTCCATAAGATTCGATGTCACTCAAAACAATGTCCTGACTACTTAGTTCTGCAATCCAAGGACCTTGATGTACTGAAGGTATGGCACCACAAATTCTTGTTTGGTCTAATGCTTCAAAGTGACAGTTGTAGCTACCATCCAGACTAGAGAGATAAATAGTGTACACACAATGATTGTATACTCCTGTGGTTGTACCTCCAAATAGCGAGTGTTGGATATTTTCCTGCCTACCAGTTTGATATCCGATTTCCGTGGCTGTACTCTTCAAAATGTAGGAACGTTGTGATGCTGAATCAATTAATGCTCTTACAGTCCGCTCAACTCCTTGGCCCCGAACCTTGACAACTAGTGTTTGCATCAGCACCCCACAATGGTTCGACAAACTAGCCAAAGCCTCATCTTTCTGGACTTGCGCACTAGAAGCCATCTTGTCTCCTGTTGAGTTCGGTCTCTCTACGGCTGAGTCTACCTGGGTTTGTGGCAACTTATCACACATAACCACAAAGTGTCCTCGACCACAAATGATGCACCTAGGCTTATTTCAACATTTCTTCGCTGGATGTCCGACCTTGAGACAAGAAAAACAGCATCTTTTAGTCTCAAGTGCAAGACGACGTTCTTGCAAAGTCATCTTCTGGGCATTAATACAGTCTTGAGACTTGTGATTAGACGAACAAAATACACACCCTGCTGTTTCTCTACCAGATGCAGTAAGGAGACCTGCTGCTGTGGGAATGTTCTCATTCGGATTAGTGGTGTAATTCAAGCTCTTTTCCTTCTTCTTTGGACCTCCCTTGACAGCTACCGAAGACAAAACACCAAACCCTGACATAGCCAAAGTAATCTTCTGTTCCTGTTCTACTTCGCATCTAAGAAATTGCATCAAACTGTCTAAACGATTCTTGGAATTCACACTCTGGTCACCGACACTAGCGCCCCCTGATTCAACAGCTGAATTTGAAGAAGACTGGCCAATGAGCGCGATTGAAGAGGTTCTCTCCCAAGTTCTTAGAATGTCCTCAGGCAAACATGACTCTACTAGTGGTAAAAGCATGGAATTACACTTGTCCGTTGTGACACCTAAGGTTGCTAGGGCTCCTATGTGGCTCTGAAGCTTATCATAGAGGGATGATAAACACGCCTTATTAGGGCTCACAGCATTCTGTAAGATTAAACTTAACAACTCCCTAATGTACACTTCTACCAGCAAATCATCCTTCCCATACCGTGCTTTGAGACTTGATATTGCTTTACAATAATTTTCTCCGGTAGCAGGAAAGCTCTCAACTAAATCTCTTGCTCTGGATCCAGAAGTGGTGGCCTGTATGAGGTATTGGAATTTATCACTAGGGTCTAAGAGAGGGTCCTCATCAATTTTCTTAAAGTGTGACCAGAAAGGAAGCCAATCTTTTAGTTCACCTCCGAACTTTTTCAATTCCAACAAAGACAGTTTGTATGAACGCTTAACTTGGAGTGACGAGTTAGAATTAACTGATAGTGCAGTAGCTTCTGAGTTCCGATCTTCATTTAATAATTTCGTAACAACAGTCATAACCTTATAAAATTTGAACTTATACTCGTCAGCCATACTGATTTCTTTGTCTAACTCGTCATCCCTAACCTCCACGCTATCAATCATATTAGTGAAGATAAGAGTATCCATACCTGTTAATTCATGAAATTTCGTTTCTAATAGATCCATATGTGCACTAATACTTTCCGTATCTTTCTCGGCTTCTGTAGTAACGCGTCGAGCTCATTGTAGATCTTGGTTATTGATCGCCGTAATACCGCTCTTGATTTCTTTGTCACAGCTATATTCACTTCCATGCTTGAAATACTACGTATGAAACTGTTTATATGATTATATAACTGTCTAATATCCTGTCACGGTCGCCAAATGTTGGGAATGCACTTCGAAAATGATAAAATACGGGTACAATTCCACAATAATCGAACACATTTATTTTAATACACATATATACATGGAAGCCATCTTACGAACAACAAAAAGATCCCAAACCAACGAGCTAGAATAACATAGAGGGGCTGTATGCCTGTCATCAGCGCTCCCAGCTTGAAGCAAGTTGATAAGGGGCAGCCATGTTAACGGTTGTCAAAACAAAGTGAATTGGCGCGAGAGCATATGTTGAGGTGACAGGGAGATCGTGCATGCCAATTTAATTCCCTAAGTTTTAAGAAGTGAAAACATAGATTCTCGCTTTCAAGAATGTCAGCCGTAAGCTCAGCGTATGGTTGTACTAATCGGAGTAATAAAACCAAGGATATATCGTACTTTAAGTAAGTATTACTGAATTATAGCCGAGATTCCTTTTTGTAATTTCTGTTTGTAATTAAATCCATTTTATTATCTACTTAGCGAAAGTACGGATAGCCACGGTAATTGTTTATCGAATTTTGCTTCAGATTTCGTTTAAAGAACGAGGAATTAACGGAACAATGCGTTGTGAGGGCGAAAAGACAAAAATGGTATCCCACTCAATTCAGTTGCTTATGCTCTGTACATTTCCAGCCCTATTTAATTTTCATTCACATTTACAAATAAAGGAAATGGAGCGCCCACCACCAAGAAAATGTAACCACAAAAAAAACACTTATTTCGTTCAAAAGTACACCAAGTATGGTAAATACAGTATTTTACTGCTATTTTTTGAAATGTATACAGCCTTTATTGTAGATGTCTGTTGCCTTGGTTTTTAAAACTATGACACACTTCATAATGGACAACTTTCAAGCTTACCTTTCAGCTAGTAATCCCAGTATGATATGGTAATGGGAAAACATGATATCCCCCCTATATTATAATAAATAATTACACTAAACGATTATTGTGGTAAAGTATTCATGGGCCGCCTCTGTGGTGTACTGGTTAGCGTGAGCAGCTGCCACCCCTGGAAGCCCGGGTTCGATTCCCGACTCCGCCACAAAATTTGAAAAGGGGCACGAGGGCTGGAACGGGATTCTATCAGCCTGAGGAGGTCAACTGAATAGAAGTGAGTTCGACTCCCACCTCAGCCATCCTCGAAGTGATTTTCCGTGGTTTCCCACTTCTCCTCCAGGCAAATGCCGGGATGGTACCTAACTTAAGGCCACGGGCGCTTCCTTCTCCCCCCACAAGGCCCCTGTTCAGCATAGCAGGTACAGCCCTCCCTCACAGTTGTATCCCCCGACCCAATGTCTCACGCTCCAGAACACTGTCGTTGAGGTGGTAGAGGTGGGATCCTTCGCTGAGTCCGTAGGAAAAACCAAGGATAAACAGGGTAAACAGATTAAGAAAGGAACACAGTACTCATGAGGATGCAATAATTTTAAAAATATGAACAGAATGAGGTTGTAACCTATTGTAGATCCCTATGATTTTAAGGCTTCCTGTCATAAATATTTATGTCCATCGTTTTTATTCTAATTTACGCTTAACCACAACAGCCAAGCAGGGAAACGCTCTTGTTCCGATTTCGAGGCCTATTCGTATGTCACTGTGCGATGATTTCGAACTACCCTACAATCAACTGATCGTTATGTTGGCCTCGTGCCGCAATATGATGAAGTGGCGGTATTCGCTTTAATGCTTCCAGCTTTCGGCAACGGTATTTAATTCTCCTCTAGTGATTCTAAAATTCGTATTTTCTACACTTTTCGCCATTTAAAGGCCATGCCCCCTTGCTTGTGTGACAACAGGAAACATGGCGGACGTTCGTTCTATTAGCTTCACCCAGGCAGCGCTTCCGCCTCTCTATGTTATTCTAGCTCGTTGTCCCAAACTAAAACTTGAAGTGTTTTCTTTGCTTATTTCAAAGCTCTCAAAAACAAATCTCAGGAGTAACAAGAATCAAAGAGGTTACACTAACTGATCTCACACAACAGTTTTAGAAATGTTATGCGAATAAATGTTTTTGTGTTGTGGACGAATCATCCGAGTTTCAATAGTTTCTTATGGGAAATTTGCTTTAACATACGAGCGATTTGGATTACCAGCATGTTGCCGGAACGAATTATGCTCGCAATCTAAGGTTCCACTGTATTATTATATCTTTCCACTCAGGTTGAGAAGAGACATAAAGGAATAGCACACGGTACTAATTACTGATGTTAACGTATTGCAAAGGCATAAATAACACCAAATACGTGTGCTGTTATCTCAGTCTAATATATACAGTCGCGAAGCTCTAATAAGAGGAAGGTTCATCCACTTGACAGCTGGAGCGACACTAGCACCTCTAGCGGCGAGGTGGAAGGAACTTGCTAGCAGACAACAGGGAACGAATTACCACTACAGTCTAAAATGGTCATAACTTCTGAACCATTCATGCAAATAATGTCCTGACAAGGTTATTGTAATCCTTATGAAATAGTGGAGGAGGTCAAGCAATTTATTTCAATGAGGTGTTCGAGGATAATATCGAAATATTTATTTGATCCTAAGGAGTTACGTTTTTTTTACCGCGGGCTATAACATAAAATCGCTTCCTGAGGGCAACCGGTTCGAAATAGGTAAATACTATCGCGGACTTTTTTGTAGAGGTTTTTATGCTCTACAATTCGTACGCTTACACTTGGGGTCTATCGTTGACTGTTCAGGCAGCGCACGGGTGGCCCAGATTGGCTGCGCAGTAGATGTTAGTTTTCTCTCGTCCTGCTCGTGACGTCATCACAGGAGCACCGTGACTGTGTAGCATGCAACCGCACGTGTATCTTATTTCGTTGTTTATCGCTGCCTATCTTATAAAGAAAGGATTTCCACATAATATCTATACGTAGTTTCCTTCCGTATATTGCTGTTTGTTTATACAGTGGCCTACTGTATTTTGCGTAGTGTGTGTGTCGTAGTTCGTTTCTGTGGGATCTCTGTTAAGTTGCAGTGTTTCGGCATTTATTTTCTTTTCGTTAGTTGCGTGAAGAGTGTAATAGTAGCTGGAATGAAATTTCTGTGTTCACAGCATCATTGTAGTGTATATATTTCTTTATTCTTTCTTAATCTTTTTACCCTCCAGGGTTGGTTTTTCTTTGAGACTCAGCGAGGAATCCCACCTCTACCGCCTCAAGGGCAGTGTCCTGGAGCTTCAGACTCTGGGTCGTGGATACAACTGGGGAGGATGACCAGTACCTCACCCAGGCGATCTCACCTGCTATGCTGAACAAAAAATCTTGTGGACGGATGGGAAGATCGGAAGGGATAGACAAGGAAGAGGGAAGGAAGCGGTCGTGGCCTTAAGTTAGGTAACATCCCGGCATTTGCCTGGAGGAGAATTGAGAAACCACGGAAAACCACTTCCAGGATGGCTGAGGTGGGAATCGAACCCACCTCTACTCAGTCGACCTCCCGAGGCTGAGTGGACCCCGTTCCAGCCCTCGTGCCACTTGCGTGTCATTTTGCGAAATTTTGTGTGTGAATAAAATTTCTTAAATTTGTTAGGCTAAAGCAGATTATATCTGTTCGAAATAACTGACAACAGTGACTGGATGTGCAGTACCTGGCTGTCTGTCATACAGCAGAAAGACGAATGGAACAGATATCACGTATCATTTATTTCCTAAAGCTTCAGACCTGCAAAATGTTTGGATACAAAAATATAAAAGGAAGGATTTCTTCAATGTAGCTACTTCTACTGTGTGCTCGCGGCATTTTACTGATGCCAGTTATGTTCGCGATTTAAGAGCAGAATTACTGCATTTACCTCCCAAGAACTTGAAAAAATATGCAGTACCTACAGAGAACCATCTCGGTAGCATTTACAGTAGTACCGGGAAGCCCAGTAATTGCACAATTTTTCCTGAGAAATTCGTCAGTTCCACAGTCTTCGGAGCAAAAATTGGAGAAGAACAGATCACGGACGTGCTGAACTGTCACGCATACCTAATATTATACGCAAAGTGTGTCAAATAATTAGCAGTAAATTACTCGCTGTACCACCATAAATAGTAAAAATGTTAGAGCATTTATACGCATACGACAAATGAACTTTCGGGCAAGGACTGAAAGATCCATAGCAGCTCATCGGCGAAAGGCACGGCAGTGGATTTTATCTTCAAAAGCAACCACTTCGTTACATCTGATCTCACAGGTAGGACTGTGTTCTAATTAAGTGTTTTTCCTGTTATTTTTTATTCTTTAATCTTAGAAAGTAGGAATATCTACGTATGGTTTTGAATATGAACTTACTTCTGCTGCTGTTATAATATGTGTTAAGCTTTGAACTCGATACCTGCGGAAATGAATCAGTGTATCGTATGTTAGCGTACGGTAATTCATTTACGGAAGATCTGCTCTCAACATTTAATATTACAAACATTTCATATCTCTAAATATTTATGTTGATAGATTTGAGAGAACCTTCCTCAAACTAAATAGAGGAACTTGGATTTGTTAATAAATTTCAAGCGTTGGTCAGTATGCCGTCTCGTTACATTTACGCCTTATTCGTAATAGAAATAATGAAAACTTACTATGCTGTATTCTCTTTCAATCTTATTACAGCAGTAAACTTTGTCTGGTCTGCAGTTAGTTCTGAGAAACTGTGATGTTTGCTGGTATTACGAGATTCCTACTGATCTGCGCGCTCTGGGCTCGGCTGCTTTGCTCCTACTGTGACGTCATTTCGCTAACCAATAGCAGCTCGTCTGGCGTTGGGCCCAACCTTTAGTAGTGTTTAAGAACCTTGAGGCAGCGTAAGCCAAGAAAACAAGTGACCGACCATGGTAGAGCGCTGGTCTTCTTAGCCCAGCTTGGGAGGTTCGATGTCGGTCGGTCACTTGCTTTCTTGGCTTACGCTGCGTGAACTATCAACGATAGACCCCAAGTGTAAGCGTACGAAGTGTAGAGCATGAAAATCTCTACAAAAAAGTCTGGGATGGTATATACCTATTTTGAACAGGTTGCCCTCTAAAAGCGATTTTATGTTATAGTCCGCGGTGAAGAAAAATAACTCCTTAAGATTAAATAAATATTTCGACATTATCCTCGAACTCCTCATCAAAATAAATTATTTGAACTCCTCCACTACTTCATAAGGATTGCAATAACCCTTGTCAGGACATTATTTGCATGAATGGTTCAGAAATTATGACCATTTTAGACTGTAGTGGTAATTCGGTCCCTGTTGTCTGCTAGCAAGTTGCCTCTTCCTCGCCGCTTGGAGCGCTGTAGTCGCCTCGGATGGAAAATATCATCAGATCTTCGCGACTGTATATATTAGACTGTGCTGTTATGACAGAATCAATAAATCCAGATTGATCCGCTAGAAGTGGCTCTAATCGTTGTCCCCCCGATATCTCGCAGACTGTCGTCTTTGTTTTCTTTGATTCTATGTGGCGAGATTTTTGCACTCTGGCATTAGATGTCTTTCTGTCTGTTTCTCCTTGGTTCTGCTATTGTTTTGTTGGTAGCCATGTTGAGAATTGGAGGCGGTTAATTTTCGTTTTGGCAACCATCGTGCTTTGCCTGTAGTTTATTCTTGCGTCGCGTGAGAAATGGCGGCTGATGTATCCAGTGTGTTGCAAGATATCCTATCTTATGAAGAGTTTACCAATATTCCAGAAGAAATTAGAGATAAAATTGAGTCATTTTTAAAAAAGCAGTCTGATGAACACATAGTTGCCAAGGCTTTGCTTGAAGCAGCGAAAATAAACAATGGTGAGCTACAGTGTTCTTTAGATTTTGGTTGAGTGTGGTTAGTTTCGAAAAATGCGTTCATGTTATCGAAGTGTTGTCATGAATGTGTTTAGCTTCGGATAATTAGCACTCTTTGTAGCGTTTTTCTTTCTTTGGCATGCTACATAGTATGTGCGTTGCACCTCGTAGTGCAATTGACCACCGGCTTTTGTCTGCCTACAGTACTACTTTTTTCATCGTTAAGGTTTTATTATGCATTTGCTGGTGGGATCTAGTATTAACAGTGCACTATTTTCTAGTTTAGGCTAGAGTAATTTTGTTACTTTCATTGAAGTGTCTGTCTTATCCGTGGCTTTGACAATGTGAAAGTGACTGAGGTATGAGCGATGCTAGTAATGCCCATTCCTTATGCAGCCATTCCCTGCTATGAATGGTGTGAAAATGTTACTCATAGGGTCGGTTGATGGATGCATTTCAGTAGGCTTGGCAGAGGAAAGCAACAGGAAACTGCCTCACTCATTTCCTTAGTATGCCTCTTCAGTGTCGCCTATGCCATGTATGACAGCTGATGGCAGAGCTGTTGAGGATCCAACCAGCCTTACGGCTGAAAGTTGGGGTGCTTGTTAGTTTCTTGGTAAAAATACAGAGAGGGGAACTCAACGATTATTACATAGAATGTTACTTGAAATGCTTCCAATTTTACCTTATAATGATCGAGGAAGAGAGATGTGTTCAATACGCTTGCCAGAGACCAACCCGCCCGCCCCTAGAAGTATATTTACTTTTATAATAAGAAATACTGTTTTAGACGCCATACTCCATTGCTTATAACGGTGATTGGTTCACGTAAGTAAGAGGATGACGTCAGTGACACCTAGGATGAGGCCGAGAATTTGTTACCAACCATTGCATTAGCTTTAAGGTATTTTTGCACCTCGAAAAGATCATTATTTTAAGGTATTTTTGCACCTCGAGGCCAATCTCTGTCATGAGAACAGTGGCTCCCTTTGGGAGCCACACTCCCTTCGAGAGGCTCTTAACTATGGCCGCGGCGCATACTGTCCGCACGGCAAGGAAAAAAAAAGTCATTCAGAGGTTCTAAAATGCAACAGTTGGCAGCATTGTCGTTCCTCTCGGCGCTCCCTCTCAACGCTGCTAGTGCGACAGTGAACTGGTGTGCGCCACCTAGCGGTCGCTCATGTTACTAAACCGTGAGTGCTCTTCTCTGTAGCTTCGCCAGTTTCTTTTTCAACTTGCACTGCTCTCACATGGTTTTGCTGCAATTAGTGTGTCAGAATATTGACAGTTATTAATAATGAAAAGGTGCGCCCGAAAGGGCATTTTATACATTCTGTTAATTTTCTGTGCTATAGAAGCATAGGGATTTTGGGTAGAAATTCAGTAAGACTTACATTACTTTTATAGCATTATAAGGATGTAATATCTTGGAAATCTTAAGTGGAATGCCTTGTGAAGGAGTGATGTGTTCACTGTGACAGTTAAGAACCCATCCGCCGTCCCCTAGAAGTAATTTTGCTTTTATAACCTAATAGAAGTTATCACGCGCCACAGTCCATCGCCTAACTACGTACCAGCATTTCCATTGGGTGAGACACTATAGGATATGACGTCACTCCTGGCAATGAAGTATAAGTGAATTCCGTTACCAACCCGCGCACAAGAAATACACGAGGATACTAGAGGCCTAGGGCCGCTTCGTGGCTTCTAACCTGGGGGCTTACCCCCCCCCCCCCCCAGACCCCCTTTGCTTCATCCAGACCAATGGCTTTGTCACTAACCTGCCCTAACCAATCCAGACCAGTGGAGGTGTCACGCGAGATACTAGAGGCCTAGGGCCGCTTTGCAGCTTCTAAAAGCCCCCAGACCCCCTTTGCTTGATCCAGACCAATGGCTTTGTCACTGACCAATGGTCGTACCAATCCAGACCAATGGCTTTGTCACTGACCAATGGTCGTACCAATCCAGACCAATGGCTTTGTCACTAACTTTAATGAGATTCGTAAATAAAAGTAGCGTTGCTGCACTAGGACTAGTTCTTTATATGAACAGTTGGCAGCTCTGTTCACCGCATGATCAAGTCCTTTACGAGAAAGCAAGCGAGAGAGAAACAAATGACAGTGCAATCACGCCTGGATGCGTGGCACTGGAAAATGTAAGCTGTTCTGAACTTTTGCCGGATTGGGTTGTATTCCTGCAAACCATAAAGTGATACTATTCACATTTCTGGCCGCATGATGTGCAAATACATTTATTATTTGCATGATGAAACTTTTTGTTTACACATAGTTTGTGAAACCAATGTATCGCTAGCCTAATGATGATAGTATGTCTTTGTATTTGGTTTGTTCCGCTCCAGTCCCTGTGTATCATTGCGTCCGTCCCAAAGAAATTGTAGTCTATCTCCTCTGCTTTCCTTTTTCTTTCTGCTATTAGTTCATTGTACGGTCCGTTGGAAGGTAGTTGTAGTTTGATCCTCAATTCTTCCAGGAAGAATATTTCTCTTGTCAGGGTGTAGATCATTCTGTTTGGTGCAAATTTTCCAGATCCAATAGGTCTTTTCAGGAATCTTGTTTTGTAATTTTCAATTAAGATCAGAGTTGGTAAATTTCTCCAAAATCACAGTGAGACCATACATAACTATAGGAGTTATTGTAGTTTCAAAAAGTGTCATAGCTGTTGCTAGTGCAAGGGATGTTAAATTCTTAATATTATAAATTGCACATATGGCTGTTGTCCTTTCTTCAATATGCATGCTGAAAGATTTGGTGGTCATCTGTAGTGTTATTCCAAGATATTTAAATTTTTTGATACGGTACATTCCAAAGGTTCATTTTCTAGTAATGTCATTTCTTGAGTTTCTTCCCCCTTTTCTAAAAGTCGTTTCTTTGTTTTATCTAGATTTAGTTTGCATTTGTTCTTCTGTGCCCATTGTTCAAGGTTGTTTAAAGCTGATTGCAGGTCTTCTTTGTTGGACGAATCTAGGACCATATCGTCAGCATATTAAAAAAAAAGAGAGGGTGATAGGTGTTAATGTGCTAGTGTGTTAATGTAACAGATTAAGTGCAAGCATGATCCAGTGTATCCAAGTACGGTAAAGTTTATTTTTTAGAGTGAATTTCTATCTGAATAGGTGTTATCTTCGAGTTTCATTGTGTAGTGGTGTAAATATCAACCAAACGAGCACTTCATGATTCTTTTAGGACCGATTGTATAAACCGTTTGATCTTAGATCGGAGACGAAATTGATGTCGGTTCACGCAAAACTCGTACATTTGTATTGTATAAACGTTATTCTGGGATCAATTCGCACTGAACTATGATCAACTTTGACTGGAGAAATTTCTCCGATCAAACTCTTTGATCTTAGTTCAAGGAGTTGTTTCCTACTTGGGATACAAGAACAGCTGATTGTTAATAAAATATTACCTGTGTTTTTATGATAAATGGTAAAAAAATACGCTGATGTCTAACCTCATACATTGCTAGCTATAGTTGTCTGTATGTAGGCAATATTACGCCTCTTTTACTGCAGTGTAATGTAATAATTCTATAACATAACCTCGATAAATTGCTTACATTATTATATATCTCGTTCGTATTTTACAGATGTCTGATTACTCTGATTTCTCGGATATATATTCTGATGATGAAAATAATTTTGTCGGGCTCCTCGTGTGTTCTGTGAATGAGGAAATCCAATGAGAGAATTGAGTGATAAGAAGTTAAAACTGAGGGATCACTTGGGAAAAGATACCATGGAACAGCTAGAACTCAGGTTGCATGATATTCTACTTAAAACCTACTAACTCAAATGCACATGTTGTTACTAACTTTGAGATTCTTTGCCACGGGAACGGGAAGTTTTCAGTTAGTCGTTGGTGATTTACTGCATGAAGACGCAGCGACAGCCTGCAGAGCCATTCATCGCGTATCTAATCTCATTGCTGCACTGAAACACGAGTTTATCAAAATGCCCTCCGAACAAAATGACGTGAGGAAAATCATGCGTGATTTTTTTAGATGTAAAACACTTCCCTGGTGTTATAGGCGCTATAGATTGTACCCACATACCTATAATATGTCCTGGGGGCGATAACGCAGAAGTTTATATGAATCGTCATGGGTAGTTTTCGTTAAATATTCAAGTTATTTGTGATGCTAGGCTCAGGTCCCTAAATATCGTAGCTTATAATCTATCCCATAAAGCAACCAGGTCAGCAATAGAAAGAACATTTTGAGTTGTGAAAAGACGGTTCCCTTGTCTCAGTATGGGGCTAAGAGTGAAGTTGGCTCATGTTCCAGTGATCATAGTTGCAGCATTCGTCTTGCACAATATCGCTGTAAATGCAGTAGATGAGGTCCCTGAAAGAGATGAATCTGTGTTCGTTGCAAGAAGAGCATTTGAAGAAATTTCAGTACCTGCTGCAAATGACGTTCATGGAAGAGAAAACGCTGCTATAAGGGCAGCAATTATTAATACCGTAGTGTATTTAGGTAGCAATATTTACAAAAAAATTACAGTTGGCTATTACGAAAAGTGGTTCAAACTAAATTATACAAACAGTTTATCTGCAACAAAAATAGCCAAAAACATAATGTACTTTACAACTATATGCGTCTAATAACGCCACTGTACTATGCAATTAAACCCAGTCTTCCTTATTGTCCAGGCCTAACTTTCTCCTGTTCATTAAAATTTCCATGTTTTAAATTTCATTATGTTTTAAGGTCTCAGTTTCATTTTATGCCAGGCGACCGTGACTTCGTGAGCACATCACCTGTTTTCGAGGTCGAGGTGTGGAGATCAGCTGATTTGGAAGCAGGGGCCTGCAATAGAAGAAATAAAGAAGTGTAGGCCTATTGCTTGGCGACAAATTTAACAAACATAATACAGGATTAATGTATGATTTCCCTACTTGTTCAATACAAATATTTCAGTCATGTTTCTTTATTTCGCTCGGCACACAGAATACGAATACGAATGAAAACATTCACACTGCTCAGTTGCAACTCGTGACACTCGACTGTTTTTGCGCTGTTGCCAAGCGCTCACATATGAACTGGGATCAAAATTGAACTTCGAATAGTTGATCATAGATCAGCGTTATACAACACGACACCGGTCTGATCTCAGGTCATTTTCTGAACTTAGACTAAAACTGATCTCCAGTCAGTGATGTTTATACAATTGGCCCCTAGTGGGGTAACCATATTGCTTCGCTTTGTAGTGTGTTGAGGGAGTGTTCCCGGTGCCAGTGAAGGACGATATCGAGAGTACCGGAGACAGCACTCCGTGCGGAGAATGTGGAAAACTGATAACAGACCAGTGTTGCTGTGGGCTGTGATGGAAGCTGCCATAAGTGGATTCACAAGGAGTGTTCCAGAGTTAATGCGGGTGACTTTGCAAGACTCAAAAAGCCTAACACTACATTACTATGGATGAACAAGATATGCAAAGATGATTTAATTATGTTAAGACATGGAAAGGAGGAATTAAAAGCAATATGGGAGGAAATAAGAAGTCTTAAGGAAAGTATCAAGCAAACGATTGCGGAGGAGATAAATAAAGTGATGCCGAGACAAAATGAAGAACATAAGAACAGTTCTAAAGGAACCAGTACTTCTGTTATAGTTCAGCATCCTCTAATCATTTACAAGAAAGGATCAGCCCCAAAACCACCACAAGTGGAGTCAAGTAGCCGCAAACAGAACATTCGAGTAGCTGAAGACAAAGAACCGTCATCTGATAACACCGAAGAGGGCACTAGGACGGAGGCTGTGAAGCGAAACTGGTCTTGTAGACAGATAATCAGAAGTTCGAGAAAGGCTGATGGAACTAGCAACTAAGAGTGGCTAATAGAACAGCCTGCTTGTACATAGGCAAACTCCATCAGAACACGGAGAGAGAGGATATTATTAAATTCCTTCGAGATAACAATATATCTGATGACATTATATATGACCAATTAGGTATAAAGAAGGTGTTTCGAATTGGTATTGGTTTTGACCACCTAGAAAAAGTAAACAACCCAGAATTCTGGTCAGGGAGGATTTTGATCAGGAGGTATAATTTTCGACCCTATAATGGCTCTGGTACATTGCTCTCAACCAAATTCTGATAAAGATGACAGCGTTTTGCCTTCATCAAAGATTAAGCTACTATTATGGAATATTGAAGGACTGCTGAGCATGACAAACACACTAGAGGAGATGATACAGGAATTTGATGTAACAATCCGAGTGGGAACGTTTTTAACGCATGCGTGGCAAACTAGCAGACACTATTCAGCATTCGTCATGGCAGAAAAATCTCCAGTAGGGAGGCTCAAAAGAGGCATTCCATGTCTGTTTACTGATCAATTCTCACCATTTAGTGTACAATACAGATCTACGAACGTTTTAGTAGTTCGAACCAAGCCGTGTGTTTTTGTATATTTCCAGCCAGATTTGTCATCAACTGAGATTGTTGAGGAAGTTAGTAAAGCTTTAACTGTGACTACTAGAGATGATGCCATTATCTTTGCCGGAGACATAAATTGTTGCATTGATATTGAAAATCGAAATTAGGACTTCTTCGAAGACAAGGACTTCGGTTGGTGAATGCCTCTGACATGAACACCTACATATCTTATAATGGTGCTAGCACAATAGATCTGGTGTTCATAAACTCCAAGTTTGTGCCGATCAAGCAGGAGGTAATTCTTGAGGCGCAACGGAAACATCTACCAGTTGCAACTTCCTTACAGCTGGAGAATAGGCCTAGTATGCTTGATACAGTTAGACACTGGACAAAAATAAATATAAAAATTAATCCATCTCTTATCTGTGGTGAAGATAATCAAACGATACTTAACCTATTACCAGAGGGTAATCTTAATGAGGCTGCATTATATCTAGAAGTGCTGCTCCAGAATGTTACTCTACCATCAATACCTTTGGTCAGGAAATCTCAACCCTGGTTCACCAAGGAATGCTATGTGTCGTAGAGATGTACTGTAAGCATTACATATAGTCAGAAGAGAGAAAACGAAAGAATTCCTTGAAATGTATGCCAGTAAAAGGAGAGCATACAAACTACTACTAAAAGAAGCCAAAAATCATTATAGAGAGGAAGAGAAAAAAATAAACTTATAGAACGTGCCAGTCTAGATCCTTATCTGGCTCTGAAGCCTAGACAAGCAAAGTTCTCCAGGAACTTACCAATGGAAGTTTGGGAAAAGCATTTGAGTGCAGTACTTCGAGAGACACACGACCTACTTATTATTTCGTGCCAGTTTTTCAAGTAATCCCTGAAATTGACAGATTTTCAATTAATGAGGTTGTATCAATTATTAGGCCTACAGCGTCTAAAGATAACAAGGCATGTGGCCCAGATCACATGTTTAATGAACATCTTAAAGCTGCTCTTCCAAAAATGGGTGAATCCATTACTCACCTAATGAATGAATGAATGCATGCAGCAAGGTAGGATACCAGACAACTAGAGAAAATCTACTATTAAAATGCTATATAAAGGCAAAGGTGATACCGCAGATCCCAACTCATATAGAGGAATAGCGCTAGAATGTACTCCACTAAAGACTTTAACTTCACTAGTAGGTAAACATCTCATTAAATTGGTGGATACTGGGCGAGTTGGCCGTGCGCGTAGAGGCGCGCGGCTGTGAGCTTGCATCCGGGAGATCGAATCCCACTATCGGCAGCCCTGAAGATGGTTTTCCGTGGTTTCCCATTTTCACACCAGGCAAATGCTGGGGCTGTACCTTAATTAAGGCCACGGCCGCTTCCTTCCAACTCCTAGGCCTTTCTTATCCCATCGTCACCATAAGACCTATGTGTCGGTGCGACGTAAAGCCCCTAGCAAAAATTTAAAAAAAAATTGGTGGATAATAACCTACCGGAGTCACAGTTCGGATTTAGAAAAGGAAAACCAAAGACTTTAGCTGTCCGCTGTCTCCAGAGTGACATAGAAGAAGCCTTAAAGAAACCAGGGGGTAAACTGCATGCCATCTTTATAGATTAATCTAAAGCTTTTGACACCATAAGCAGAACCATACTGTTAGAAAAATTGGAGAGTATTATTGGTAGTACGAACTACTTTATACCGTTGATTAGGAACCTACTGCTCAACAATTCAATAGAAATAGGTGATGGCATTACCAACTCTAATATTTTGGTACAAGCAACCGGCGTATTACAGGGAGACCCATTAAGTCCACTACTATTCATCATTGCGACAGCAGACATAGTAGATTTGGTAAACCAGGAAAGCGTCAAACTATTAATGTACGCAGATGATATGGTTTTAACATCGTCAGAGAAGGAACTACAGGAATCATTCAACCAAAGAGTAGGTTGGGTAAACATAAAAATGAGCTCACACTGAATGTACAAACAGTTTCCAGGACGTTTAGAAGAGGGGGGGCCTCATGGAATCTTCTTTTTTGGAGACCAAGAGCTTAATTATGTAAAACCAACACCACCTATTTAATATTAAGGCCTCACAACAGTGCTGTGACGTCACGCTAAGGAGGCGATCGCAATCCAAAGAAACGCGGGGCATGGTCGCACACAAAGATGATTTTAATACTTGTAGCTTGTGGAATAATTTATTTACCAACAAATAAAGTTTATTTTTCAAAGGACATTTAATTATATTGCCGTTATTACTGTATCTTAGACACTCTGTCATTGAAATGAAATGGAAGTGGCGTATGGCTTTTAGTGCTGGGAGTGTCTGAGGACATGTTCGGCTTGCCAGGTGCAGGTCTTTTGATTTAATACCCGTAGGCGACCTGCGCATCGGGATCAGGATGAAATGATGAGGATGACACATGCACCCAGCCCCCGTGCCAGTGAAATTAACCAATGATGGTTAAAATTCCCGACCCTGCCGGGAATCGAAACCAAAGGCCAGCACGCTAACCATTTAGCCATGGAGCCGGACACTCTGTCAACAACACATTGTTTTAAATCACGGCAGAATTTTACAATTTTAACTTACTCCAGGCTGACTTGCTAACACACAGAATTGAAATTAACAAACGTTTCAATTTAAATAGGCACTGGATAGGCATTAAATGATTTTAAAATAAAAGGAGAACTCATATTAGTTTAGCCATAACATGTTGACTATACTACAAAATATGATACACTAAATTAACACTTATTTACAGACTTCCATTTTGCGAAAATAACAGATTTTCTTAACTTGTATAGTCTTTTGTGCATGAAATGACTATTTTTATTTAGAGATAAAATAAGTTTATAATGGTAGTAAATTTAGAAAGACACTGAGTTAATAATAATAATAAGACGTACATCATCATATATCAATGCTAGTAATGTACAATTGACCTTTTTTTTTTTAAAAAAAATCACTCCTTGCAAAATCATAATTTTTCAGGAGAGAGAAAAAACTGGTTAGACAATAGAGTAAAAAGGATATTTTGACAAAGTCCATCTTAAACAGTTTATTTGTTAGTTACAGTCTGATATAAGTATAGCCAAAAGAACAAATATGAATAGTTTTTTTTATAAAAAAGTTAGAGGAAAAGGTTTTTTTTTTCAAAACACGCTCATTGCATAACCCTATTGAGTAAACATTTCCTCCACAGCATACATAAAACAAATTTAAAAACATGAAATGTCAGAATTTACACACAGACATTATCACGATACTATAAATGAAGAATGGTAGTGGTTATAGTATATATAATACCAGTGTTTCAAAATTTAAGAGACATAAAATTAATGAATCTGTCTTTATTGACTAGACCTTTCTTTTTCTCAGTCAGTTTCCCAAACTTATGTATCCTCCATCACATCACTTACATTCAGCTTGTTCTCGGTATGTTTTCCCTTAAGAAATGCTTCATAGAACTCCTTAGCTTCCCCAGGTATTTGTATGAATTTAATTAATTTTGCCATATCTTGGCTCTTTTCCTTACTAACGTGATTTACTATTTCCATTTTTGGAGCCACGTCCATTTCTTTGAAGAAAATCTTACTTTTTTAAAAAAGTATTTCTACAATGGTTGATTCACCACTGTATGTGTATCGAACAGCAACATGTACCTTGAAGTTTTCATGTTTCCTGTATTGAATGATGCAGGTTTTCGTGTTGAAAGGTAATTTCCCTTTCAAAATCTTCTTGATTTTGCCTTCAGATCATAGATGTTCCAATCTTTTTGCAGTATTCTCACTTGTCCGTGATCACCGAGTAGGCTATGATACTCCATAGGCAATACAATCTCTTCTTTCTCTCTGTATTTTTTCTCTAGTTCCCGAACACTCAATCTGGCGGCAAAAAGCTATGACCTCGAATGGGAAAATAATGTTAAACTGATTTGAAAACTTTAGACTTTTCAAGGAAACTTGCCACATACATACATACATTATCATTATAGACTGTTATGCCTTTCAGCATTCAGTCTGCAAGCCTCTTTGAATTTACTAAATATCGCCACAATCCTCGATTTGCAACCGGTGTTGTGGCCTCATTTAGTTCTATACCTGTTATCTTTAAATCGTTAGAAACCGAGTCTAACCATTGTTGTCTTGGTCTACCTCTACTTCTCTTACCCTCCATAGCAGAGTCCATTATTCTCCTAGGTAACCTATCTCCTCCATTCGCCTCACATGACCCCACCACTGAAGCCGTTTTTTTTTTTGTGTACAGCTTCATCCATTGAGTTCATTCCTAAATTAGCCTTTATCTCCTCATTCCGAGTACCATCCTGCCATTGTTCCCACCTGTTTGTACCAGCAATCATTCTTGCTACTTTCAAGTCTGTTACTTCTAACTTATGAATAAGATATCCTGAGTGCACCTAGCTTTCGCTCCTGTAAAGCAAAGTTGGTCTGAAAACAGACCGATGTAATGATAGTTTCATCTGGCAGCTGACTTCCTTCTTACAGAATACTGTTGTTCACAACTGCGAGGTCACTGCATTAGCTTTACGACAACTTGATTCAATCTCACTTACTATATTACCATCCTGGGAGAACACACAACCTAAATACTTGAAATTATCGACCTGTTCTAGCTCTGTATCACCAATCTGAGATTCAATTCTGTTGAGTTTCTTACCTACTGACATCAATTCATTCTTTGAGAGGCTAATTTTCATACCATACTCATTGCACCTATTTTCAAGTTCCAAGATATTACACTGCAGGCTTTCGGCACAATCTGCCATTAAGACCAAGTCGTCAGCATAGGCCATACTGCTTACTACATTTCCACCTAACTGAATCCCTCCCTGCCATTTTATACCTTTCAGTAGATGATCCATGTAAACTACGAACAGCAAAGGTGAAATATTACAGCCTTGTCTAACCCCTGTAAGTACCCTGAACCAAGAACTCATTCTACCATCAATTCTCACTGAAGCCAGTAATTGTCAACATAAATACCTTTGATTGATTTTAATAATCCATAGTCCCCCAGTATGGCGAACATCTTTTCTCTCGTTACCCTGTCATATGCTTTCTCTAGATCTACGAAACATAAACACAACTGCCTATTCCTCTCGTAGCATTTTTCAGTTATCTGGCACATACCGAAAATCTGATCCTGACAGCCTCTCTGTGGTATGAAACCACACTGGATTTCATCCTCTCAACGACTGATCGCACCCTCCCTTCCAAGATGCCAGTGAATACTTTGCCTGGTATAATAATCAATGAGATACCTCGATAGTTGTTGCAATCCTTCCTGTTCTCTTGCTTGTAGATAGGTGCAATTACTGCTTTTGTCCAATCTGAAGGTACCTTACCAACACTCCATACTAATTTTACTAGTCTATGAAGCCATTTCATCCCTGCCTTCCCACTATACTTCACCATTTCAGGTCTAATTTCATCTATTCTTGCTGTTTTACGACAATGGAGTTTATTTACCATGCCACAGAGGCTAATAAAATACTATTCTTATTTTGGGATACACAAGAGTCTGAAAATAGCTTAATATTTTTTATCTCTACCCCCTTCGTTGCGAAGATTATTTTCTAAGTGCTCAAGATAGTCTTTTACACTCTAAGCTATTCATTCGCTCCATGACCTCCTGTCTCCAACCACGTATAAAAGAAAACTTTACTTTTGTCCAGTGGCTTTTCATTTGTCATAACACAAAGATTATATAACCATTCTTGTCTCAAGTAAAATGCTTCCGCTATAGATGCTTTAGGAATGGGTTGATTTTGTTGCATGTCAAATATAACATCAACATGACTATCCATCCTTTTCTTTAAGTATGGCAAAAAAATTATTAGCTCGTGCTTTGTGTAATTTATAATCAATTCAAGCCTTGTTCCTTACAACGTCATTTTTTGTATCTTTAATTATCAATAAAAGTTCTTTACATGTCGAAGTATCTGAGTGTGGATTCCCAAAACCTAAATTGAATTTTATGTAGAAAATTTGCTTGTACTTTGAGATTGAACATTTTGATTTCCCTTCTAAATCTCTTTCTTTGCAGAACTGAATGTACATTTTGTTGATATTAAGGTCCAGAGGCAAATACGCTCGTGTACACTTATTGCGACTATAGTGGCTTTGCCTACACTTATATTTCAATATGTGATGAATAACTGCACCCGTAGTTTCCTTGCATGTCAGCAAAATATCCAGCAGTCTAGCGACGTTTGCTGTAATGAGCGAGTTTTAGGAAAACGACCCATATTTAGCGGCTTGTTGTCATGACAATAAATAACTTTTGCTAAAACCAGTTTAAGGACATGAAAGTCAAGTGACCTGACATTCACATCCCGTATATAACTCAATTCACCCCATTTTTGCAATGAGCGAGTTTTGAAAAAACGGTCCTCAATTGTTTTACTCACCAACATACCTAACAAAAATTATTAATTTTTTTATGTCCTCGCTTACTTTCAACAATTTTTGGGGGACGCCAAACAGAACATGCTAGGGTATGTGTTAAAAAACGGGAGACAACGAATGTATGAAATTAAACATTATGATGAAAAATGCATTACTGCCACACCTGTAGATATCCATAAATGTGGCAAACTTTCCTGTTATTTATTTTTATTCTTTCTGTCGTGAAACTTTTGGAACTATCCGGGTGACAGCATACGTAACCTAAACAATGTGGTCTCTCTTATTTTATTTAAAGCTGTTTAGGTAAATCCTGATGTGATAAATGTAGAGAACACACATGAAATATACTTATAATAAGGGTCTGGCTTCCAACACCCACAGTTATCAAAAGAATGCTTCTAGTCACTATGTATTACATTCGGAAATACAACTCGTAACATACGCTAATTATCAGCTGGTGGTTTGGCACGCTTTCAACAACACGGCTTTATTCAGAAGTGGCTTCTGCTACAAATACACCAGCTGGGAATATCAGAGACAATCTCCAGAAACCAATTGGGAATAGCTTCACATAGTTTGGACTCTGTAGTTGGGAACACAAAAGATTCAAAAAGATGGGACCCTTAATGCTCTCGGTCTTAATTGCAGTGCATGGCTATGAAGATGTCACTTGGAATGACGACACGCCGGTAACAGGGAAGTTGCAGGATACTATCCTCATTTTTCCGTATTGAAAGTCTGTTAAAGTAGAACAATAAAAGTTTGATTTCCACCTATTCAGTACTTTAAAGTATTAATCCTTTAATTAAGAGGGATGGGTCTGTCAGGTTATGTATTGATGCCAGGCTGATGAATCAGAGAATTGAGGCAGACCAACAGAGACCTGAAACAGTGGAAGAACTCATTCAGCATTTTGAAGGAAAAACAAGGTTTTCTATCATGGATTTGTCTTCTTCATTTTGACAAATTACCCTCAGCTTTGCGACTACTCCTCGCAATACTGTAGATATAATATTTTTAAAAATTCATCCCTTTTGTAGCTCCTGTTCACCCCACTTTAATTGGAAACAGAAAAATATGGGTTTCTGTATTTTTAAAGGAGATTCCAAATACCAATTTTCGTGCCTGTAACATCTTCAGTTTTTTAGATGTAAGTATCCTCATAAAAGGTATTCAACCCCTTTTTTCACTCTCTGCAAGGGGATTTTCCAAAAACAAAAATACATGTTTCTTTATTTTTAAAGAAGGTTCTAATTTTCCAAAAGCAAGACATGTTTCTTTGTTTTTAAAGGAGATTCTAAATACCAATTTTTTGTTTGTAAACTTTTAAGTTTTTGAGATAAATATGCTCATTTAAACAATTCACCCCCTTAGCAATGTAATATACACAAATTCTCCCTTATTGAGAACCTACCCTCTAATATAAATATAGCCACAAAATTGCATTTCTTTCTGTCCAGTAGTTTTGGCTTGGCGATGGTTTCAGTCAGGACATGTTATTTTTATATATATAGGTAATTGTTAATATTAACTTTTTTGTGATGTAGCCATACTATGAACATATGTCTTGTATCCAATACCTTCGGAGTTATGGTCTATTACCAGTACCATCAATGATCACAATGTTCCAATAATTTACAGAGGGTCGCATGCAACAAAAGACGAAAATATATTCATACCTAAAGATTGGTCATAAACTTACTAGCGTGTTATGGTCTTGTGTAGGAGGGGGATATCTTGCACTCCGAGCACCTGTCACAAAATAAATGCGAAACCATTGCGGGTAGACAGTTGATGCCGTGCATCATGTGTGTGCATTTGTACTGTGTCAAGAAGATATTGGGTTTGCGACTAGTCATCGTATAGTATACCACTGCGTATTTAAAGAGTATTCTCTTGCAGTCAGGTAAGTTAGTTTCATCAGGTGTACGGTAGGGCTCAAAGGTGCATGTTTTATTGTGACACTGCATTACTGTAATTTGCACAGGGTGGAAGGCTGCTTTGCAATGGATGGTGGTCACATCGAGCACGTTCTGAAGAGTAGATCAAAGACATAACTCTGAAGATATTGGGTTTGCGACTAATGTTCATAGGATCTTTTTTTCTTCGTTTGTTGTGTACTGCTTCTGTAAATATTGGAACCTTTTTCAAGGACACTTGTGTGTTGTAAATATATATATTTTTTATATTCACCTAACATGTTTAATTCATACTACTTTTAAGACATATTCTTGAAACTCTGCTAGATTGACTTTATGTATGGTAATTGTTTACTCACACCTCAGGCATATTTGCTATTTCTTACTGTTTTATTGCATGTAAGTTTTTACTTTGGGGTTGTGTTTCATAATCTTGGTGCATATATTCTTCTTTTACAGAGCAAAAGTTTACCACTTTAGAAAATGAAGTATCACATTGGAGACAGGAATATGAAAATATCAAGTCTAAGTTGGATACTGCTCTTCAAGATTTGGAAGTGGCACAGAAGAAAGTCAGCACTGCTCATAATGAGATTGCTAAGCTGAAGGAAACCATTGCCAGGTATGACATGAAGTACTGTAGTTCCATTTACAACCTGCATCTGTCATATCTTTTATTTGAAAATAATTCTGTTATTCCAGTTGAAAACTGTGCCATATAGCCAGAGAATCATCCCCCAACACTCATATGCCAAACAAGCAAGGAAAGAAACTAGCTTGTTTTGTTTATCAGTTGATATCTGGACCATAGCCAAGGGACCATCAGTTTTTATGATAAATCAAAACCACAGAAACATGATTGTTCAATTCAGTGTGACCAAGGTACCATGCGAGTGGAGACATGATTATCATGTTCTTTTCATTTTTGTGTGTATTACACAGGCCCTGATCACTCGCACTGTAGACCCACTCATTCACAGTCTTCTCGTTGCCGCTGTCACAGCCCACAGTTCGCAGCCCGCGCATGAACAGTCTTGCAGCTCAGGATGATGTTCGTTGTTCGCATTCTCCAGCAGAACTCCATTCACAGCTCCATGCTGACATCCCAGTGTTCTCTTCTGTGGTGTTCCAGAACACCCGGATGTTCCCCTCCAACGGCTGCTCCAAGGGACACGCAAACAACTTCGTCAGGAATACAGAAAGAGCTCTCAGCCAAATATTTTAATACATCATTACCAGACATATGAATTTCAGCAGCATTGAGTGGAGTGTGAACAGCGAAGATAGTGACATCTAGTGTGTAGGTGTGATGAGCCCAGGAAGTGCATACTTGTCTATGCTACAGTTGAGAGGAATGTGTCTCCACTCATTGGAAATATTTTTATTATAATTGAACAATGATAATTAAAAACAAAATTTTAAAATATAAAATGCCTTCTTCATAAACCTTCAAACGAGCATTATGGTAGCTGTGTATTCGCTATGTCTTAAATATTAAAGTATAATTTTTTTGATAATCCACCCAGCCTCTGGGAGGAATATTTAATAACTAATCTATCCTCTTCTTTCTGGCCTTTTCCCAGTTACCTGGGGGAGCTCTTTGTATGGGCTTCAAGCCTAGTTTTTGGCCGGATGCCTTTCCTAACACCAGCACTCTGTGGAGGGATATATTAACTATTGCGTGTTTCTGTGGTTGTTTGTCTTGTTTGATGTGTGTATTTGAAGATCCGCATGAATACAAATACAAACCCGTAGCCCCGATCTACAGGAATTAACAGCCGCAATTAAAATCTTCGACTCAGCTGGGAATTGTACCAGAGCCCTCTGAACCGAAGGCAAATATGCTGACCATTCCGTGTTGGTGACTATTGTTTTACGAGAAAGTACAGATGGCTAACCATCCTCTATTAATACTAATTAGAAGGAAAATGGAAGAGGTCCAACACTTCGAAGCATGAAGGTATCCTTAAAAGAAAGAGAAGGGCTACGAAGTGCTGACCATTCAGCCAAAGCGCTGGAGGGGGGAGGTAACTTACAACATGCATGATTTATTAAGATTTTGAGAAAGAAGCTGTAATTAAGGAGTAGTAGTTTTGGTTCTCTATTTTGACTTCTTTTTCTTCTTCGGTACAGCTGATCTCAAACTACAGAGAAACTCACCTTACACTTGCTATCTTTCTTTTGCTGTACGTAACTTTTTTGTTTTGTTTTGCTAGGATCTGGTACCGGTTTCGACGCTACGTTTGTGTCTTCATCACCCGATCATTAAAAAGAGCAAAATATACAAGACAGTATTCACATGTATGACATACAAATGACAAGTTTAACACTTAAAAGTAAGATAGTCCTTGACGAAAAGTCCACATTGAAGTTTAAAATCATTTTTCTTCTTGTTATAACGTATTTAAGACATGATAGTTTTGATTAATCTTGATGTGCCACGAACCTGCTACGCAGGCGTAGCAGGGGGAGAGGTGATACTCCCACATGGCGCGTCCCAGGTGGTGGATAGGGGGGTCCTAACCGGCTTGCCGGCGGACTTGAGGGAAATAAAATACCTCTCGCGGACCAAACACACTACCCCCTGCGGGTCGGGGACGCACATGTAGAATACATCCGCTGTATCCCCTGCCTGTCGTAAGAGGCGACTAAAAGGGGCGACCAAGGGTTGATTGAATTAGAGCCATGAAACTACTTTCGATTCGTACCATCAAGCGGGGAACACCATAGGTTGCCTGTACTTGCGAGTAGTGCCACTATATTAGGTACGAATTAGGTTTGTGATTAGTAGCAGTATAGAGCCTGGCCTGGGGGTTTTCCAGTACCCGTGCATCGTACCCATGTGAGCAACACCGCGGGTCTGGGCGTTGCCTGTGAGTTGTACCACTATATGAGCGACACCGTGTGTCTGCGTTGCCTGTGATTAGTACCCACTACGTGAGGAACACCACGGGGCCCGTGGAACCGGCACCCGTGACTAGTACACCTAGGTGAGGAAACTCGTCGGTTTGCGTTGGCTATAAGTGGCGCCATTGTGTGCGAAACACCATAGGTCTGCGTTACCTGTACGAAGTACAATACTTGTGAGTAGTACCATCTTGCGTGGAACACCGTGAGTCTTCGCTACTTTTGATTAGTACCCCAACATGACAAATACCATGGTTCTACTTTACTCGCGACATGTACCATTCTGTGGGGCGTTATTCGTGGATTTTGTACCCCTGTAGACATCAAGCATCATTGTGCTTTATAAGTGGTCCCTTGGTCAGTAATATTATTATTCACGATCTTTTTTTGTGTCTGCTCCACTGTTTTTTGTTTGTTTGTTTTTTGTAGGCTTCATGTCCATCCATTCATTCTTCATGACATTTTTTATTTTATTTTGGTCCGTGGATGAATTTCAATTTTTTGTTATTTCATTTCGTACCATTAGGGGCCGATGACCTTGATGTTAGGCCCCTTTAAACAACAAGCATCATTATCATCATCAATCATGATGTGAGGAGGAAAGCCAAGCTTTAATACTGAGTCTTAAATGGGTATGTGTTTAAAATCTTGAATATACACATTAGAATCTTGAAGTTGTCTTGTTGTGACAGAGTAAAATGGATCTCTGAATAGAGAAACAATTTTTAAATATAATTGATGTATAACAGTAGCTTTAAAGTTTTAAGTGTTGCGGTTTCATCGAGCAGTGGAAAGCTGTAAAGGTGAAGACCCTTTTTTTTTCTGTATAAGACCTAGGCTTCTCAGTTCGATGCGGAGCGTAAACAACCTAAAGAAAGACGAGGCTTAATTAGGTATGTGAAAGACATAAAGATGTAATGAAACTGAGAGGAAGAAGAAAGACTGATAGAAAACAAATGGAAACAAAAGAAATAGTATGAAACTCACCTTGCTCAGCATGCCGTGGAGAGGAACTAAGCTATGAGTTGTGTGTGGAAGCAATAATGGGGCAGAGGTGGAGTTGGAGGGAAGGGGGAGAAGGACAGAGGAAGTAGGGGTAAGGCAAAGGTGTTTAAAGTGGAGCGGGGGGGATGATGCGGTGGGGGTAAATAACGTGAAAAGATGTGTGCTGCGTGTAAGATCGAGCCCTGACCTGAAAACTTGGTATTTTTTTCAAACCCTGATGAGAAAGTTGGAAAGAATGTTGGACTTCTCTGATATGTAACTTAAGTTTAGATTAGGGTTGAAATATTGATCAAGGTGTATAAAAATGTTTTCAGTTACGTCGAGGAGGGGGCTTTGCTTAATGTCTCTAGGATTTATATATCTCGACTATGTTAGTGAAGCTATGTTTTGAATCATGCATGTCTTTCCCCATCGCCGAGAATCTATTGTAATTTATTGCGTTGACATGTTCTAAATACCTAATTTTGAAGCTATGTCTGGTCTGTCCTATGTAAGAAGAATTGCAGTTATTGCATTTGAATGTGTAAACGCCTGATCCTTAGTGTTGTGTTTCTTAAAAATGTTCATGATTCCAAAGACGTCTTAATTGAAAGTAAAAGTGAAAGGATTGGATTTTTCTTTTAATAATGTTGTCTTAGGATGATGTTTAAATTTATTGATTATTCTTTCTATTAAAAAAGTTTCTGTAGCCATTGAACCTGGCAGCGGTGCAGTTTTAATTCTTAAAGTTTTCTCACAGGTAACTGTGGTTTACCAGAAACTGGCCATTAAATTGAAAATGGGAGTATCCTTAGCTGATACTAATTTCCAAGTCTTCATCAGTCGGTTCAAAATATATATTACTGTTCCATTATCGAGGAATTATGATTAGTTTTGTTCATCTTATGTGAGTGATGATTGGTTAGTTGGTTGCATGTTTGCTTTTATTCTTGCTTCATGACCAGTTTGTTGCTCCATCAAGCCATATGTTGCCTTTATGCTTGTTTTCCTTTCATTTTTTGGTTGACTAATTATACTGTAGAATATTTAAAGTAGGTTGTTAAGAATTGTTCTTTTCTTAAGGTTGGAGAAAGAGAATGCAGACTTCCGTCACCAGCGAGATCTAGCTGTTGACGAGCGCAATGATGCCTTGAAGACTATTGAAAGGCGGACTGCTGAACGAGACCGCCTTCAGGAGGAGGCAAAGTCTTTATCAAATCAGCTTCAGGCTGCTATTAATGCCAAATGTGAAGCACTAATTAAGGCGGATGCTGTTGAAGGTCAGCGGATGGCATTGAGCTTCAAGTGAGTGGTACTTCATAGTTTATGTAGGTTTATTTGGACAAATTCTGGAATAATCCTCATCTGGATATCGTGTAGTATTTTTTGGTTTATGGTTCCTGCATACCATATGGCAGTGATGATAACCACTTCTTTCCCCAACATAAGGTAATGTGATGACTGATTATTCTGAGCTTATCGATGTTTTGCTAGTTTTATGCTTGTTATGATATATAATTAATGTATTTTGCTAGTTGAGTTTTGAAAGAAACCCCAAATAATTCTTTAAGTTACTAATTTTAAAATTTCTTCAGGGAAAAGAGGCTGGACCAAGAGAGAGAACGGATGGTGAAGGAGATTGAGAAGCTTACAGAAGAGTTAAACAGGCAAACTACCGAGTTGATGGAGCTTAGAAGAGAAAATACCACTGGTCGTATTACACTAGAGACCCAACTTTCAGAGAAAACTGAAGAGGTCAGTGAAAATTAATTGTGATATGTTGCCATCATTTTTGTGTCCACGTTACCATGTGCAGTAATATGTAATCTTTTGTGATTGTCTGCACCCCACTGTACAAATTATGTGCAGATAGCATTTCACTCCATCTGAATTTGAATTTAAACTTGTTACAAAGAATGAATGTGATTTATTATATACAATAGAAACTGGTTAAGACATTCCTTTCAAGCGCGCTTCCCTGGTCATGTCATGATTATTGAAGTCCATGTCCTATTATATACATGTTAAAGAAACTGGGATAGCACATTTACGCCACTCTTTAGTACGTTCGTGTTTCCCACCATAAGAAATTTAAATTAGCACTCCCGGTCACGTTGCGCACATGATGAGCCAGTGACAACTGGCCTGGGTTTGGTAGAGAACTTCGTTTCACCGCCCTAATGTGTCGGCCTACAGCTGCAGGGGTGCATCAGTCTTAAGGCAATTATTGATGTGTGCGTGTGTTTGTTTGGATCCCGCAACTGTAGCTCGTGTGACGTGTTGGTGCTTAATTTTATGTTTGTAAGTGCTTTGTGTAACAACGTGCGTAAATTATTCCTACTGTTCATTTGCATAGTGGTTTGTAGAACATTCACTTATCGAGAAAAAGAAGGCTAGACAGTTTATACAAATTATGAAAAATTAAAGTTTATTCAGAAATCGGACGCTAATCCACACATGAAATGTTGGACACATGGATGTTGGACATCCCTACGATAATTTTAAACAAAACTGTAAGCAACGTCTATAGTTTGCGTCTCTAAGAAAATTTTTCCGTGGTTTTACTATGTTGGTGTTCCTAAAATGTATTATTTATTTCATTAATTATGTTACGGGGTTACCCGTGGACCAGCAGAGGTGAAAGAAGGTGCCAGGGTTGAATGGGTCTAACTACAATATCAAAGTTCATTTAAAACTTTAACAAAGGTTATATTTTTTAGAATTTCAAAAATCAGCAAATAACAATATAACAGGTCCCATAGGCAAGATAGGAATGAGTCAAGTAAAATACAAGGTTGTGAATTCTACAAGTCCTGGGCTTCAAGCCCTCGCTTTATATTTCCTGAGCTACACGCTCAAATTTACAAGGATCACAACTTTACTTAAGGGCAGAAAACCCCTAATACATGGAGCCCTTGCTCTAGCAATTACAATATCAGTCCTCCCAGAGGCACTTTTACAATACTTGAAAAAGAGCTAACGTGCTCTCAGTTCTCAAGCCTACTCAAGGCAATATCAGAAAATTACAATTACTTGCCATCATGGCACAACTTACAAAATTTGAAACAGTGGTAACTAGTACCCAACCTATTGGGCCGTTGCAGAAAAGAATGCGATTAAATAAATGGCCCAAAACATAAATTGAATGGAGGCGAGTACTTGCACTCCTAGATATGATTTCTTAAAACATAAAGGGAACTAGGCCGATGAAACAGGGGCTATTCCCAAACTACTGTGGTGACTTGTATAAGAATAAATTAAGACATTACACGAAAAGGAAGAAAACCAGTTACAAAACGTAGTCACCTCAAACCAATATGAAGGGGAGCTCGAGAGGGTACATCACTCTCTATCCCCGAATTACAGTTAGAGATTTTATGAACTTTTTATATTAGCCGGCAGAACTTACATTTTAGAGAAGTTGGTTACATAGTTAAAGTTTCGGACCTTTCCCTCAGGTTAAACTGCGGAGCTAGCAAAAAGTAAGATGTTAGATGGCCATTACCTTGCTGAAGAACTGCTGCCCGGAGAAAGAGGCGCCTCCTACCTCCTGCTTGACACACAAACTTAGACGATGATGAAATGGCCAAGAGACGAGAAAATCTGCAGTTTATAAACCCTCAGGGATAGTTTCACCTTTCATGAATAAACCAGGCACACCCTCTCACTTTATTGGTCAGTTTGAAAGGTTACACTCCAAATCGAAGAAGAAAGCAGTAGGTCGAAAATTAATTACAGAAATTTGGGATTGGCTGGAATCAAAACTGGCGGAAAGAAAAGATAAATATTGCCAACCCAAAAATAAATGAACATCAATTAGTAAAAAACTTATGAATACAAAACTTCTTCAAAAAAGTTCTTTCACTTTGCACCAGGGTGCATGATCATAGTTTTCTAGTAGTGACATCTAGGAGAGAATGTCCAAACTTCTTGATGAATGGAAAACAAAAATAAGTAGAAATTCACGCAGTGTGGGAAACTTCACAATAACAAAATTACGTCAAATTACTGTAGTGACATCTTCTGAGTAAAGGTTTAAGTAGATGAGTTGGCAGCCTTTGCCGGAAGATGGACTCTGGCGCGCCGTACACAGGTAGACATCACGGGAGTGGAGTGGGCCCATACCCCACCTCAGTGGTGGTACGGCGACGAATGACTGCATGGGCACTGAAACAGTAAGATCTCGGTGAGAGAAAATTGTTGCTGGGGACTTGAGAATAGCGGGTACGATCTTTATTGGTGATACAGAGGGGCGTGGGGCATGGAAGGCTTTTGCCAAGGGTGTGGATATGCAGGAGGCGGGGGCTTGGTAATGGCCACTCAAAAATGGACAGCAGAAAAACCAGAGGGGAAGATCGTACATCCAAATCATACACATAAAGAAATGAAACCATAGGGCAGAAGGCCTCCGAAGATAAAAAAAAATATAACCTTCAAGCTCCTGCTAAATATTAGCGGCAATGAGCATAAAGGAAGACGAATTATACAGGTTTTTCCTGAGAGATGTGCTCACTAATAAGGTAACCGGTGTCAAGAAATCCAATATGATGTACGGCCAATGAAATCTGGGGGCAAGCTTGCCCGCGGGAACAAATTTTCTTACCGTTACTTGATCTCCTACATTTAAATTGGTGGGCCTCCGTCCATGATCATACCTTTCCTTCACCTTTTCATGAGAAACTTTAAGATTGGCCTTAGCCTTCTTCCATAGGTCTCTAATGTTATCAGGATCTATTGTCACTGGTAAGATATCGAGTGACCAAAGGTTAGAAAGCGGCGTGTTAGGCACAAATGTCAACATCAAAGAAGTTGGAGTGAACTTAGGAGATTCATGAACAGCCGAATTCAAAGCAAAGGCCAACCAATGCCGGGACGTATCCCACCTGGAATGAGCATCTTGATGATATGCAATTAGAACTGATCTCAGATTACAGTTGACTCGCTCAGCCAGAGATGGTTGGGGATAATACTCCGAAGTAGTTACATGAGAGATGGACAGATCAAAACAGAATTTACGAAAGAGATTGGAGGTAGAGGCTTTAGCATTATCAGAAACTAAATATTAACATGGACCAAAAGAAGCAAAGATGGAATTTAAACAAGAAATGGTGGACTGAGCGGTAGCCAGCTTAGTCGGAAATAACCAGGAAAATCTTGTGAAACCATCTACACACACGAGAATGAATTTGTTGGAATTCCCCTTTGATTCGGGGAAGGGTTCTACGTAGTCTATATAGAGGCATTCCATGGGGCGCGTAGCTTGATGAGAAGATAAGACCGAGTTTAGTGGACAAGGTGGGTTTACTAAGCAAACAAGATTTACAAGCTTTTACCAGTTCACGAATTTCACCGTTCATACCTTTCCAGATAAACATCTCTCGGATATTTTCTCGAGTTTTGAAGATGCCTAAATGCCCCCATAATGGGGTTTCATGGTAGTACTTGAAGATCATAGGTGCAGTAAGAGCTAGAAACACAACTTTCATCTTTTGATCATGCCTCGATGGGCAACATAAAACTCCATTCCTCAACTCATAAGGGACGACATGTTCCCCAGAAGAAAGGGTTTCCATAATTGGGGCCAGCATAGGATCTTCACGTTGATATTTTTCAATATCTCTAAACAACATGGGGGCATCAGTTAGAATGGCATTAATGCCCGAAGGTATGGGCGTGGGAAGAGAAGAATTATCTTACAATTCGGAGGTCTCTACATCATGAGCGAACATACGGCTTAGTCCATCCGCCACAACATTTTCAGATCCTCTTATATGCCTAACATCAAATTGGAATGCAGAAATCCTGATGGCCCATCGGGCTAAGCGACCAGTACGATGCGGCCTAGCTAAGTCCCAACTTAAGGCTTGGTTATCTGTTTCCAGGTCAAACTTAACATGTTCCAGATAGAGGCGGAACTTCTCTAATGCAAATAAGACTGCCAAACCCTCGAGTTCATAGATGGAGTACTTGGCTTCTTGAGCCGATAGTGTCCTCGATGCATAGGCGATGGGTCGCCTTCCGAGTTCAGTTTCTTGAAGAAGCACAGCAGCCGCCGACGAGGCGTTGGTTTGAACGATGAATTTCTTCGAGAAATCAGGCATAGCAAGAACAGGGGCATTACAAAGAGCTAATTTCAGGTCTTCGAAAGCGGCTTGTTGAGAAGGTCCCCACTCAAATTTGACGCCTTTCCTACGAAGTGAGTTCAAGGACGCCGCTCTGTTGGCAAAGTTAGGAATAAATTTCCTGAAGAAATTCACCGTGCCTATGAATCTGGCTATACCTTTGATGTCCTTGGGAGGTTTGAAATCACGGATGGCCTGTGTTCTAGAATGATCAATGGACACACCATCTGGCGACGCAATATGCCCTAGGAATGACATGGAAGGCTTAGCAAATGCTACCTTAGATAACTTCACAGTTAACCCTGCCTTACGAAGGCGATTAAGGACCTGTTTCAGATGATCTAGATGTTCTTCAAAGGTCTCAGAAAGTACGACGACGTCATCGAGATAATGGTACAAGTATTCGATTTTGATGTCGGAGAAGACCCTATATAGCAGTCTTGTGGGAACAGCTGCCCCCACGGGGAGCCCGAAAGCCACGCTGTTGTACTCATACAAGTTCCAATCTGTGGCAAAAGCTGTTAGATGTTTTGATTCTTCAGCTAGAGGGATCTGATTATACGCCTGATTAAGATCTAAGATGGTGAAGAACTTGGCTTTCTGAAACCATGAAAAACAAGAGTGTAGATCGGGAAGAGGCACAGATTGTAACACCACCTTCCGATTTAAAGCCTATAGTCAATCACAGGCCTGAAGCCACCTTGGGGTTTCGGAGCCAGGAAAATAGGCGATGAATACGCCGACTTCGAGGTTCGAATTATACCATCTTTTAGGAAATCAAAGCAGAATAAACCTTAATCACCTTGCTCGATAGCTGCAGTCGCTTAAGTGTGGCCAGTATCCAGTATTCGGGAGATAGTAGGTTCGAACCCTACTGTCGGCAGCCCTGAAAATGGTTTTCCGTTGTTTCCCATTTTCACACCAGGCAAATGCTGGGACTGTACCTTAATTAAGGCCACGGCTGCTTCCTTCCCACTCCTAGCCCTTCCCTGTCCCATCGTCGCCATAAGACCTATCTGTGTCGGTGCGATGTAAAGCAACTAGAAAAAAAAACACCTTAATTTACACTACAGTTTTACATAGAATTTGAACCCATAAATTTCCGTACAATTCCGGTCGTGGCAATGACTACCGTCTTGTGCATGGTCGTGTAGATGTTGGTGTTGACATCCAACTTCTTTATTATTATTATTATTATTATTATTATTATTATTATTATTATTATTATTATGGCTATCATTAAGACTATGTTAATAGAATATAATGTATCTGTTACAATATGATGTGTGTGCTTTAAAAAAGATGGCCTATTGTAGCTTACTCTGAAATTTAATGTCGCTATAATAATTTGTTTGTAATTGTTAACCTTTACATTGTGTAAAGAGTTGTTGTATATTAAATATACAAATCCTGAATCACTTCCTGCAATTTACGTCTGAGATCCACAGTCTTTTCAAATCTATTTCGTGAGGTCGTGAATGAAAACTCTGTACTACAGTATCTATTAATGCAGCCAAGAACAAGCACATCATTCTGTCGGAACGTTGTGACATTAAAATATAATCATCTGAAGACAGCACTGTAAAATAATTGAATAAATGCATGTAAACGTCACACATATTCCAGCTTATGGTGAGCTGTTGATAAAAATGCCTCTATGTAGTTCTCGTAGTATCCACCCGCAGCAGCACAGTGCTATATGCACGGAGCCTATAGATGGCAGTGATAACATTTTGTGGGAAGGTGATGGCGATGAAAGTTCCGAAGTTGGTACTGATGATGATGATGATGAATGAACTCGGATATCGTTCTGGAAATGTTTGTTTACTTTTATTTTATTTTCAAATCATTTGATGTGTAGTAAAGATTGTATGTAATTTTGACTTCACTTTTTTTTAAATTTTGTACTTTCAAAATAAGGGTGCGGGTCTTATTCGGTGACGAGTGGTATTCGAGATTATGCGGTACTTAAAATAGGAGCAGTCTAAAGGATAAAGGATAACAACATTCGGTATTAATGTGGATAACGTCAGCCATTGGATGTTGATTACTAGTTGTGACAACTGTACATAGTACAGTGATTTGTAGCAGTGGTCAGTTTAGAAAATTTAAATATTACATTATTTGGAATGTTAGGAATAAATTTCCAGCAATTTGAGAGAATGTTAATTGGGACCTCATTCAAAAGTAAGGTCGTATTAATTTTGAAAAACTATCTGATTGAAGTGTTAGGTTCTATAAATTTGGTTTGCAATAAGTAATTCATGATTTAACATTAGTGTAACAGAAAAACTTGGAGTATCTTAAATTGTTTACAGGCTTAGAATAGGCGCAATTGAAAAGAAAGTTCGAATACGGTAGAACCTCAATAATTCGAAATCGATTAATTCAAAATCTCGCCTAATTCGAAGCACCTCTTGGTCCTGGAAATATGAGGTACAGTTTTGCACGTTATGTAAATCGTTTAGTTCGAAATACGGATAATTTGTCATTCGAAGAACAATGTTGGTCCCGTTCCCGAAATCCAGACTTTTAATTCGAAATTGCCTTTATATTTTGAAAAAGACAGTATTTCACAGAGTAATTTAAATTCAAAATTTCTCAAGACAGTATTTCACAGAGTAATTTAAATTCAAAATTTCTCCGCGTCATGAAAGAACGCGTCCTCCGGAATGTGTGGGGGTAACTTTGCGCACATTCACCCACTTTGGTGTATTGACATTGTGCTTCATATCTGCTAAGTTCAAGCGGAATCATAATTATTTTGTATTCGGCATTTTAAGGAATGCCACAATATCACGTAGTGGGCAGTGTACGGAGAGGTAGAGTCCGCTAACTTGACGATGCCGAGAGTTGGCGAAAAGCGTGGCTAATAGCATATAATCAATTCGTACACACCAAACAATATTGTCAATGCCGATGAAACTGCACTGTTTGTTTCTTTTATTTTTTTAAATGCTGAGGCCAATCGGACGTATGGTTTTACAGGAGAGAATTGCCAGCCGGTAAATGTACTGTGTTGCTATGCAGTGCACACAGGAGCAAGAGAATTCCTTCCCCCGGCATCGGAAACTTTGAAAAGCCACGATGTGTTAAGGGCGTCGGGCACCTTCCATGCAAGTACAAGGTATCTAAAAATGCAAACAGTACAGTAATCCAAAAGGTAAAGCATTTGCACAGGGGAGCTAGCATAATATTTCCTCCTCGTTGAATCGTGTTTTTTGTCCTTTCGTTACGTGTGGTTATGTTCGCCATTGTTTTATCCAAGTGCATTATTTGAATAATGTAAATGCACCTTGTTGGATACATTTCTGAAATGGTGTCTTTCATGGCATTTGTAAAGCTTAAACTGAGAATCAAGGTGATTGCATGCATTAATGGGTCTTAGAAGTGCCATGGCAGGAAATTGTACAAGTATAGTCACTGTACTGTTGTAATGTGGATGGAAGCCAGAGACATTCTCCCCTCGTCATAGGAAAGTTTGATTAGCCGTGATGTTTTAATCGCATCGGGTACTTTCTGTGCAAGCACAAGACATCTAAAATGCACACAGTACAGTAATCCAATGAATAAAGCACTTGAACAGGGGAGCCAGTAGAGATTTCTCCTCGTCTTTGAATCATGTTTTCTTTCTTTTGATTTCATTGCGTGAGGTTATGTTTGCCGGCGAGTTATCCAGTTATATAAGTTATATTATTATCTAAAGTGTTTTAAAATGTGAGGATGGTATCGCTGCTATTGCATGTTTGTCGATGATAACTAATGTGTCGTTGACATAACAGAGCCATAGTTGAAGCCCATTATGGTTTTTTATTATTTAATTGTGTTCTAAATTGAACCACTGATTGGAAAGAGGGAATAACTCTACTTTTTCGGTAAAATAAACTGAAATAGCCATTTTGTTTCTTGAATGTAGGTGCATCTACAGAGTGGAGAAAGGAAATATATCTGTACTTCCGTACCGATTAAAATCACATGTTTGTTAGGCGGCGAGTGGAATAAGGGAATAAATAAGTAGTTCCACTTTTCCAGTCATCACTGCGCTAGTGCCTGGCTTGGTAGCCAATTTTCTTTATAACAGTATGCAGTGTTCTTCAGCTTGTGAGCGTTAATGTATAAGTTTGATCGTTCTTTTTTGTTCAGAGTAGTTGTTTTAATCAAGGTTTGAATAAAACGCAAGTCACTGTGAAAAGTTTAGCAAGAAACTAACCTACATTCATTTGTGGTGGTAGTGAAACTGACTATTGAAGTTTGGGTTTTAGGTTAGGTATAGACCTTGTAACTCCTTCAATGAATGCTTCAGAACATGAAATGCCTCAGCCTAAGACGGGGAAACGTGTTTTAAATACATCCGAGCATCAAAAAGAGAAAATGATGATAGCCAGAAGAGAGCATAAGGAATATGTGAACAGTAGAGGAAATTTAGTCCCAGCCAGGGCTACTGGACCACACTGTGAGTGCCAAGATAAATGTACTTCTAATAATGCTGAAGAGAAAAATGATATTAAGTTTATATTCCCGAAGTTCAAAAAGCGAACAAGACCCATTTGTAATGGGCTTAATAGAGCACTTTTATATAAAAAATAAATGTGCAAAATTGATAGCATAAAAAAGAAAGCTTCTTCATTCGCTTATTTCGCAATGAATAACACAGAAAGGGTAAAAATATGTCGCAAAGCATTTCTTAGTCTACACAGTGTTTCGAATAAGGCTGTTTTACGATTGTCAACATTAGTTGCTTTGAGGAAATCTCCTGTTGATAATAGGGGCAAACATAACAATCGAGGAAATCTTAAAGATCCACAAAGCATATGATGGTTCTGTGGGGATAAATGTAGAAAAGATTAATTATGTCAAGAAAATAATAAAATACATTCCTGAACAGCACAGGAAATTTTACAACATTGTATCATGGAAAACTAAAAATAATAGCTCAGATGATTATGATGAACAATAAAGACTGATGTTAGTTAGGTGTACATTCCATAAAACTTGTAATTTATGTAATAACTAATTTTCAGTAGTTTATTAATAATTTCAAACTTACAAAGTGTCACAATGCCAATATTCCATTCAATACGGGAGAAATAAAAGTTTTAATGATGCAAATTTATATCTATATTTATTTTTGTACCCAGTGATTGGAAAAAGGGAATAACTTTTCAAAAATTAAACCATTCCAGTGGCGTTATGGTAAGATAAAATTAAGTTTCATACATATAATGGTTCCTTATGTATAAAAGAACATTTCTTATGTGAAGTGTTTTTTGGTAAGTATAACAGAAACATTTTTTATACAGTTTTTTTTTTTTTTTTGATTCCTGAAAAATATGGCTATCAGTTATTCCCTTTTTCCAATCAGTGGTTCAATTGTCCATATAGATGTCCGCTAAAATTCCTGAAATAGGGTCTGCCATCACTAAACCTTTTTGGTGGTATATTTTGTTGTTAAATGTGAAATGATTATTGTTCAATGCAAAAATTAACAATTTAACAAATTCTTCAATTTCAATTTTGCTGAGTCCACTGTGTTTAGAGAGATTGTTTTTTATGATGTTGATGGTTTCAGTAACTGGGATGTTCGGGTACATGTTAGTGATATCAAATGAACATAAAATGTGATTGGCTAACAGTGTGAATTTATTTAAAGATTCACATAGGTCAATTGAGGTTTTAATGGGGTTTTTGTTGTTGAATTTGAAATGTTTTTCAAGAAAGTAATGTAGAAATCATGGAAGTTTTGTATGTCGGACGTCCTCTACTGTTGATAATTGGCCGGATAGGTATGTTTTTCTGTGGTTTTTGGGTATGGCTTTGGTTGTGGTAACCTCGGATTCATATTCATTAGTTTAAGATTTTCTTGGTCATTTAAGAGGAAAGTTGAATATTTGAGGAGTGTTTTTAAACTACGTTGTATTTTTGTTATATGGATCTTTGTTGATGTTAGTGTAGGTTTTAATGAAAAGAAACTTTTTTTTTTTTTGATGTAGTCTTGTTTGTTCAGTAGTACAGTTGTATTACCTTTATTGGCTTTTGTTACTATAACATTATTGGTAATTATTTTGGTCTTTAAATCGTGGATCTGTTTTGAGAGGATGGTATTTTTGTTGGTTTTTATTTCCTTAACTAGGGTGGGTAATTTCTTTTTTATTTTGTATCTAACATCATTTTGTTTTTCTAAGGTGATTGGTTTATTAATGTTGGATTCGACCTCTGCGATTATGGTGACTATATCATAGATCTTATGGGGGTTTGGCCCAATTGTATTTTAAGCCTCGGTTTAGGAGGCTCATTTCATTGTCAGAGAAGGTGGTATCAGACATATTAATGGTAGTGGGGGTATTGTTTAATGTAGTGGATGTCGTCTTAATGTTTTTATTATGGTCTGATATGTTTGGTTTAGTTCCCTTCAGATGAGCTAGTTTGAGGTCTAATTTTTTTTTTTTCCTAGTACATTTGCTAACTTATAATCGGTATGTCTCAGGAATGATCCCCATTCGAGTGGGGATAAATGTTGTGCAATAGTTAAGTGTGTTCGATATAACTGTTAATTCAAACATGATTTTTTTCTTGTATAATTGTTAAATTTCGTTTTTCAACCAGATATTATTAACTTTGTTTTGAGTGCTTATTAATTTTTGAGATGGGATGTTTTTCCTTTGCAGTGGTTTCAAAAATTTAGGCACTAAACTTAGTTTTAAACATTCCTTTAGGAGGTAATTATTGTTGGAAATTGTTTTATAATTTGGAAGGTACTGTTTGTGTGAATTTACACTTTGGTATCTTTTGTACAGGCCTATATTGGAATATTGAATTTTACTTCTGTTTGTGTTTAACTGAATGAGATCACAGAGCTAGTTGCAAATAGAGGATTGTAGAGGAGCTTAATTCTCAGAGATGTGCAGACTGAAGGCTGAATAATGATATATTTGTAGACAGCCTATAGTACACTAAAAATATTGTGTTTGGATCAGTAAGATGTCTGGTTTATTGAACATGAACAATAAGACAGGAATTTATATAATTTATATATTTCATGGTCATGCGTTGGAAGATAGCAGAGGGTAAAATTTTGGTTTTTGCCAAGGCAATCTGTAATTAGGCTTGTTGCAATTCATCCAGTTCAGTGATTAAGTTGCATGAAGTTGATATTTGTCTTAACACTTCTATTCTGTTGATACTATACAACCTGTGGAGTTCAGTATTTCTCATCGAACACTGATATTTTTCTAATTATTTGTTCAGTTGGTTTTTGATATACTGTTATGTTACCATATCCCTGAGCTCTGAACTGAATAACTCTCTTGAATTTTCCAGCTGCAAATTGCTCGGCAGACAATATCAGACCTAACAGCAGCCAATGACGCGTTGAAGAACAAGATGGAGATCAATCTACAGAAGCTTATGGCTCAGCGAGAAAACGAGGCAAAAATGCAAGAAGCATTTGATAATGAACTTGCAGCTCATCAGAAATTGGTATCTGTATACAAAGGTTTGTATATTTTACTGCCTGAACTTTTCTCTGCTGGTTCAAGAAATGTTGCACTTTAACCCTCCAAGTGATACGTAAAAGCCTCTTAAGTGATAAGCGACTGTAACGTCTTCATACAAGTTTTTTAAATTTATTTATTTATTTTTTAAATTCATAAGAAATACAAAATGACAGTAAAATATATCATATTACTAGGGACCAAAAAAATAAAAATAAAAATTGTATACCGAGCTCGATAGCTGCAGTCGCTTAAGTGCGGCCAGTATCCAGTATTCGGGAGATAGTAGGTTCGAACCCCACTATCGACAGCCCTGAAGATGGTTTTCCGTGGTTTCCCATTTTCACACCAGTCAAATGCTGGGGCTGTACCTTAATTAATGCCACGGCCGCTTCCCTCCCACTCCTAGCCCTTTCCTGTCCCATCGTCGCCGTAAGACCTATCTGTGTCGGCGCGACGTAAAGCAACTAGCAAAAAAAAAAATTGTATTTGCGATAAATGCGAATTTTTGAATCTTGTACTGTATCCAAGCCTACAGTAATTCTAATGTGGAATAAAATCATTTTTTTGCATAAATAGAAGTGTAACAAAATGCAAATTGTGACACAAAATGCAAAATTAGTATGAATATGCGATTTTAATGCGAATTCTGCAAAAATGTGCTATTTTACTGGTGAAAACATATTTAGGCAAAATCATCGGAAATAGGCCTGCTCAAAATGATGCATAATCTTTCGACCGTTCCGATCGATGAAGAAAAGTAGCCGATCGATTGCTGCTTGCTGACTTTAATCGATATTTACAATGGGAATAGTAAGGGGAATAAGATCTGTATCGATTATGATTGAAATGTAAATCGAGTGTCACGGAAATGAGATAGACGCAGTGTTGTTTTCCTGTTGTTCGAAATTTAAACTAGTGAAGAGTAGAATGTCGAGTGATCATTTAGGTTATGGGGCGCACGACAAAAACTGCGCACGAAAGGGCTCAGCAATATGCAAAGGATGGTTTATATGCCACAGATTCAGAGACAGTGTTTTGCAAGTATTGTAATTGCCGAGTTGGGTGGTGAAAAAAAGATAGCATTGTGAAACGTTAAATCTGAAAAAAACGTGGGTAAGCGACGCGATAATGAAATTGAAACCCTGTTGCTAGTACGTCTCAAAGTTAGCAATCTTCTTTGCTTACACAGTTAGATAGTTGTAAACGACAAAAAATTTCCAGAGATAACTTCTCAAAACGCACAGTGGATCTGGAAAAGCTGGAAAGCCTGGATTACTGAGTTTTCAAATGAAAAGCTGCCATGTGTGAGAACTCTACGTGAAGTATATTTACCGGGTAAGTTTCAATTTCATTGATTGGGTACGGTTTAGGTATTAGGACATCGAAACCACGCGCAAAATTGAAGGATACCGAATTTGAGTGCGATTTCCATATTGAACTCTCTTACTCATACCCAATTGATCCAGTAAATTTAAATTATTTATAATTTGAAGTCTTTCTTCCTTTGTAGACGTTGCATCTGACCACCGGAAAAGAACAGCAGAGGCTCTAGTGGGGAAGAACATCAACATACTCTGTTATGAAACTACAGATAGAATGGGCCGTTGTGTTTTTATCATCATATTTCAAGTCCCAGACGGATCGAAAAGAGAGCTGCACATTGTTTCTGTGAGCTATCTTGATGCAGGAAATGCTACAAACTGTTCTCGTGCTGTTTTAGAAGCTCTGCAGTTAAAGTGTTTGTTAGTGACAGTGCCCCCCTCCCCGTACATGACCCGTTATGAAACATTATGTGTGGTCATAGGGGATCATTTAATGCATGTGCAGTGCTGGGCACATAAGATCAGTTTGGTTGGCAATAGTTGGGTCAGATGACAGATTTAAATTATGTGGTTGCAATGGTAAAGTCTGCATTTTTGAACACAAGAAAGCGGAAACATAATTATTTACAATTCTTAATATCAAAGTATGGTGCTTCAAAGGAAGCAAAGCTTTTTCCTGCAGCTGTCATAACCCGATGGAATAGCTGGTTTCAGGCTGTCTTCTTAGAGTGCTTACTTTGCTGATGTTGTTACAAGATATCTGATATGAAAGGTATCAACCACTGTGGTATTAAGTACCTGACTGCTGTGAGTGACCGAGAAGTGAATAGGCTTCACTCCCACATTGTTTTTGTCACAGATCATGCAGCTGGATTGGTTGACCTCCTTACTGAACTTGAAGAGTCTCTGTATCGTACCTCTCATCTCCTTTACCCCAAACTGCATAACCTTGATGCCAGTTTTACCTTCATTTGTGAGGGGAATTTTTCTGCAGCAACTAATGATGCTTTGATTAAGCTCACTCCTCTACAGCAGGCTGCATGTAGAGAGACATTTGTCAAAGCTGCTCATTCTTCACAGTGCAATCTAGCCACATTGAAAGCTAAGGACCCCAGCCATAAGCATTTTGTGTCAATTTCTCAAGCTTTGTATCCAAAAAATATAATTTTGAATAACACTGATTTTTAATTAGATGAGCTTGAGAAACTGTTTGGAGTAACGAATTTCTCACTAAACGATATCTGGTGTGGTTACTGTCCTCTGAAACATGCAATTCAAACCCAGATGAAAGTTAAAAATGTGACGTCATGCTTGCATTAACTGCAGTTCAGACAAGAGTTCAGCATATTTGCTAAATACTGTCTTGAGTTGTTGTGGATCCCAACAAACAGTGTAGATAGCGAGCGCGTGTTGTCTCATTACAACACAGTGGTTACAGACTGTGCAATTTGAAAAAATGCAATGCCGAAGTACTGACAATGCGTTCGTTTGAACACTGAATTTGTATTGTGTGTGAACCAAGGACAATAATTGCACTTCATAAACTTGGAATCGTTAAAATTAATAATACCATGCGATTATTTTAACTTTGTAAATAGATGCTAATTTTGGAAAAATAGATGCTAATTTTGGAAAAAAAATAGATGCTAATTTTTCAGGTCCCTACATATTACGTATTTTTTTATTCAGTATAAACTAGAGAATGTGATTATGTAATAATAATGGGTACAGACCTTGATTCCATTTTATTGGGGGTGGTGAATTACAATTTTTCACAAAAAAAAAAAAAAAAAAAAAAAAGCAATGTTTCAACTTTCACTGTACGTAGCTTCAAAATTATAAAAGACCAAAACAATAGGTAAATGTATAAAATGTTCTCCATTTTGTTAGCAACGAAAGACATATTTACTGTAAAACTAAAGAACATAATAATAGTAATAATAATAATAATAATCGTATGGCCTCAGCTACCGTGTGCAGACATTTCAATTTGACGCCATCTGGCTGTCTGCTCGTCAATTTCGACGTTCCGTTTTACTTTAGGCCTCCACTAGATGGCAGACCGAGCTAACCGAAACTCTCTTGGGCGTCTATGGCTGAGATTTAATTAATTTTGTCGGGTAAACACCAAATGTGTCACCAAGAGATCTTTTACATGCCGACATCGTACGACATGGAGTGTCGAATGGACTTTTTTTCCGCCCTTCAAAAATCCGACTACCTCTTCGGGCATAATTCTTTACTTCGAGTCACGTACGTGAGTTTTTCTTTCCTCCCCTTTACTATGGGCCTGTAGAAGGGTTTTGACTTATGGTAGCAAGTAGGATGAATGCCACAATTACACTTAGGGCACCAGAGGGTGCTTCGCTTTCTTTTTATGGCAGGATCTTTCTGACGAGTCACCACTCAAAGAAACCGCTTCTGGTATTTCGTCACCTGGCAAATCACTGTCATCACTGAAAATATAATCTTCTTCTAACATATGCAGAATATCGTCAGAGCAACATGGATCGCACATTTTAGTTTATTGAAACACTAACCAATCAAGTAGAACAACAATAGAACACTGCCGTGCGGTGTGGCGCTTCAAGCGGCTGACGCTAAGATTTGTTTTAGACAGTACATAAGCAAAGAAACTTATTCGGTAATACAGGTAGATGAATCGAAATAGCCAATGAACTGAACTATTTCTTAGTGCAAAGTTCGACTATATTCATTAAATTGTTGCCCAGCAACACGGCTCTAAAAGAATGAGTCGTTAATAACGACTTTATCATTTCACAGAGGCATAAATGAGTCGTTATAATTTAGATTTATTTTTGATTTTAGATATTAACTTGTTAATAAAGTCTATGTTGAAGCCATTTTGGTTATCCATATTTATGATAGTGTTTATTTCTTTGCATAGATAGTCTTTTGATAATGGTATGTTGTCATCATCATCATCATTTCCCTTTATCCAGCTGTAGCCGGGTAGGGGCAAATATGGTTCCTGTCCACTTTCTTCGGTCTTTCCACCACTCCTCCTCCAACACTGTGTCCCAGTCCAGGTTTCTTTCTATAATGCTGCGTTGGATGGTATCTTTCCATCTCAATCGTGGTCGTCCACGGCCTCTCCTTCCTTGGATTTGCATTTCCATCACCTTTTTTGGCATTCTTTTGTCGCTCATTTGCTTTATGTGCCCAAACCATCTTAGTCGGCTCTTCTCTATTCTATCATTCATTTTTTCCACTCCAATTTCTTCCCGGATTTTCTCATTCCTTATTTTGTCTCTTCTACTCTTCTGTATCATACTCCTCAAGAATTTCATTTCGGCTGCCTGTATTCGACTCTCATCCTTCTTTGTCATTGTCCAAGTTTCTGCTCCGTAAGTTGTTATGGGTACGTAATACCTCTTGTACATAGTATCCTTTGCTTCCATTGGCACATCTTTGTCCCATAACATATTTCTTACACTATGATAGAAACAACTTCCAGCTTGAATCCTTTTACTAATCTCAGCATCCAGTCGAGCATTCTCCATTAATTCACTCCCCAGGTATTTAAACGTTTCCACTACTTCCAAGGGCTTGTCTGCAAGTCTAATCTGACCTTTCCCTTCTTTCTTCCCTCTAGTCATAACAAGAGTTTTACTCTTTTCTACACTTATTTTCAATCCACATTCTTCAATCTTCCCATTCACCACATTCAAGTGTTCTTGAACCTTTCTGTCGTCTTCTCCCCAAATCACAATATCATCTGCAAATAACATCATGTTCATTTCTCTTCCTCCATATGCTGCTTTTGCCGTTCTCATGATGTCATCCATTACTATTGTAAACAGGATTGGTGATAGAACACTTCCCTGTCTCAGCCCGCTAGTGATTTTGAACCAACTTGTCCTGCCAACTTGTGTTTGCACGCAACTACAACATTCCTTATACAATGCCATGATCATTTTTATTAATCTCTGTCCAATTCCTTTTTGCACCATACTGTCCCAAACTTTCGTCCTAGGGACACTGTCATATGCCTTTTCAATATCAATGAATGTCATCACCATATCATTCCCGTACTCCCAATGCTTTTCCATTAGTTGTCTCATAATGAAAATGGGCTCTATTGTTGTTGATGGTTATGAATTTCATGTTTTTGGTCCGTATTGAACTGAGAATAATATATAAGTAATAATAATAATAACGTAAATGTTTCCACCTTTTCAATACTACAATATATTCACAAAATTACAAAATTATACGGTACTAGTTTCGACCCATCTAGGGGTCATCATCAGCCGTATTGGAGCAAAGATCATTTGTGGCGAAATCCTAAGACAATATTATTTTAAAGAATAACAAGTGAAATGAGATGTTATGGTAATAGTTAATAATACAAGGAATATACATATTAAGAGGTTTTTAACAAAGAATAAAGTATAAATGGGGTGTTGTAAAAATTATAATAATGGAAATCAGTAAGTTCATGTATTGAAATGAAATATGGCTTAGGAAGAGGGCTTAAGGTGGGGCTGAAGGGTGCGGGAGAAAGTGTAATTGTCTTGGAAAAGTACCTTTGATTAAATTTAGGATTGAGTTTAGGTTGGCTGCATTATTGTTTCTGAGGAAAGTGATAAATAGATCGAAGAGTATGTTGGGTTTCTCTGAGATTTCATTGAGATTGTGACTGGCATTAAAGTATTGGTCTAGGTGTATGTAGTAATTTTCCATTATGTTCAGTAAAGGGCCCTTGTTTGCTAATACGAGGATGTCCATGTCTTGTTCAATATTGGTGAAATTATGGTTATAATCTTGCATGTGTTGGCCGATGGCTGAAAACTTGTTGTATTTTATTGCGTTAGTGTGCTCGTGGTATCTGATAATGAAGTTTCTCCCGGTTTGCCCGATGTAGGTTTTTTTACAGGTGGTACATTTGATCCTATAAACTCCTGATTTTAAAAAACTGCTGGTCTTGTTGATGTGTGAAGTATTGTATAAAACATTCATGGTCTTATTGTTGGTTTTGAAGGCTATTTTAACGCCTTGTTTCTTAAAGATGTTGGTTAACTTGTAGATATCATTGTTGAAGGTGAAGGTGGAAAATATTAGAGGTTTGGTTATTTCTTTTTTGAGGGTAGTTTTTGGGCGATGTTTGTGTTTATTGCTTATCCTTTCTATAAAATGATTGCTGAAGCCATTGAATTTTGTGATTCCGCGGATTGTGTTGAGTTCGTTTTTTAGATCTTTATTGGACATAGGTATGCTGAAGGTTCGGTGAACTAGGCTGTTGTATGTGGCTCGTTTGTGGGACTGGGGGTGCACTGAATCTTGGCGAATGGTGGAGGCTGTTTGAGTGGGTTTTCTGAAAATTTTATAACTGAAAGAATCTGAAAACATTCTCTTTTGGGCCAGATATGTCGACGATGTCTTTGTAATCATGAATGAGAAATCAATTAACGTACCCACCACCCTCTTAAGACTCAACAATATTGATCCTCATATCAAATTCACACTAGAATCCGAATCAAATCAAAAAATCAACTTTCTAGATTTAACCTTCACTAGAAACTCAGATTCTTTCAGTTATAAAATTTTCAGAAAACCCACTCAAACAGCCTCCACCATTCGCCAAGATTCAGTGCACCCCCAGTCCCACAAACGAGCCACATACAACAGCCTAGTTCACCGAGCCTTCAGCATACCTATGTCCAATAAAGATCTAAAAAACGAACTCAACACAATCCGCGGAATCGCAAAATTCAACGGCTTCAGCAATCATTTTATAGAAAGGATAATCAATAAACACAAACATCGCCCAAAAACTACCCTCAAAAAAGAAATAACCAAACCTCTAACATTTTCCACCTTCACCTTCAACAATGATATCTACAAGTTAACCAACATCTTTAAGAAACAAGGCGTTAAAATAGCCTTCAAAACCAACAATAAGACCATGAATGTTTTATACAATACTTCACACATCAACAAGACCAGCAGTTTTTTAAAATCAGGAGTTTATAGGATCAAATGTACCACCTGTAAAAAAACCTACATCGGGCAAACCGGGAGAAACTTCATTATCAGATACCACGAGCACACTAACGCAATAAAATACAACAAGTTTTCAGCCATCGGCCAACACATGCAAGATTATAACCATAATTTCACCAATATTGAACAAGACATGGACATCCTCGTATTAGCAAACAAGGGCCCTTTACTGAACATAATGGAAAATTACTACATACACCTAGACCAATACTTTAATGCCAGTCACAATCTCAATGAAATCTCAGAGAAACCCAACATACTCTTCGATCTATTTATCACTTTCCTCAGAAACAATAATGCAGCCAACCTAAACTCAATCCTAAATTTAATCAAAGGTACTTTTCCAAGACAATTACACTTTCTCCCGCACCCTTCAGCCCCACCTTAAGCCCTCTTCCTAAGCCATATTTCATTTCAATACATGAACTTACTGATTTCCATGATTATAATTTTTACAACACCCCATTTATACTTTATTCTTTGTTAAAAACCTCTTAATATGTATATTCCTTGTATTATTAACTATTACCATAACATCTCATTTCACTTGTTATTCTTTAAAATAATATTGTCTTAGGATTTCGCCACAAATGATCTTTGCTCCAATACGGCTGATGATGACCCCTAGATGGGTCGAAACTAGTACCGTATAATTTTGTAATTTTGTGAATATATTGTAGTATTGAAAAGGTGGAAACATTTACGTTATTATTATTATTGCTCTATTGTTGACCTTCCACTTCTGAAACCAAACTGATTTTCCTGTATCTGCTTCTCAACCCTCAACCTTATTCTACTTTCCAGTATCCTTTCCATTATCTTAGCAACATGGGATATTAGAGTAATTCCCCTGTAGTTTTCCAAAACTTTCTTATCACCTTTCTTGAAAATTGGGATGATTATTCCTTTTTGCCAATCCTCAGGGACCTCCTTATTCTCCCAGACATTCCTGAGAACCCGATATGTCCACTGCAGGCCTACAGCTCCAGCTGCCTTTATCATCTCCACTGAAATTTCATCTATTCCAGCAGTTTTTCCATTCTTCATCTTTCTTACTGCCATTTCAATTTCATTCATTGTAATTTCTTTATCCATTTCTTCGTCAACTAATTGCCTTTCCTGGTCGTCCATTGAATGTCATCCGTTCTTATGTTCAGCAGCTTCTGAAAATATTCTCTCCATCTATTTCTTATTTCTTCTGGCTTTGTTAAAATTATGCCACCTTCATCCTTCACAAATCTGGTGTTTACTTGATCTCTCTTTTTGTTTCTTAAGATACCATACAGTAATTTCTTGCTGCCCTGCGTATCATCTCTCAATGTCTGTGTGAATAAGGCCCAGCTTTTCCTCTTTTCTTCCTCCACTACTTTCTTGGCCAAATTCTTTGCCTCCACATATTTTCTTCTACTTTCTTCAGTCTTAGATGTTTTCCATGCTTTCCATGCCATTTTCTTTTCCTTCACTTTAATCTTTACCCTATCATTCCACCAGTGTGTTTCTTTGTCTTTCACATTTCCTGATGTTCTACCACACACCTTTTCTGCACATCCAACCAGTGCTTCCTTAAATCTTTTCCATTCCTCCTCAACATTCCCCGCCTCTGTCCTGGGTACCAAGGGTATTATTTCCCTTTGAAATTCTTCTTGTATGCTTTTCTCCTTCAACTTCCATACTTTAATTCTTTTCTCTCTTCTTAATTGGGGTTTTTCAATCTTTCCAACTTTCAATTTTCCTATCACAACTATGATCACCAAAGGCTTCTTCAGGCATGGCTGTTACATCTACAAGGTTCTTCCGGTGTTCTTTCTCTGTGATTATATAATCAATCATGGTCTTTGTCCGTCTGTCTCCCCAGCCATACCTTGTAATCTTCTGACTGTTCTTCTTCCTAAACCAGGTGTTTCCAACAATGGTATGTTGTATGCTCTATAAATAATGTTATAATAAGCTTTTTTGAGATGTACGATGTACAGTGGAACCTCGATTATCCGTTCCCGGAAAATACGTTTTCCCGGTATATGCGTTCAAATTACTTGGTCCCGCGAGCATCGTAATTAAATCACGTTGTAAAAGTCCCACATTATCCGTTCCTCGAAGAAACGATTTCCCGGATCAACCGTCAGGAAATTCCATTCCCATCAACGCTAAATCCTCGATCAATCGTTTTTTAATAAACTGTATCTCACAAAAGGATGGTCATGGCATATTTATGGATCTTGGCGTTAATGCCCTGTCACTGCGATAATTAAAGCAAGTACTGTACCGGTACTGGAAAAGCGATCGGCGGTGAACTTGCATAAGCGACCATCTTAGCATCGCATTCGGGTGGTATTGTTTAGAGAATCTCGGAAAATCAGAAAGCAGAGAGTGGCGACAAAAATTGCAAGGAGACACGGCGCATTTCGACAGCTCTGCTTGAAGACGGAACGAGTTTCGTCAAATGTTCGCACTTATAAAACGTCCATATTATGTCCAGGGTTAGATGTTTATATTTTTACTTTTTTCGATCGTACTGCCGAAGAGGTTTTTGGCACTTTGCTCAGGGCACTGCAGAGTAACTGGGCTTTCAGGCAGGAATCGAAACTGCTTCTTAACACAAATTCAGTATTTTTGATATTATCGTACATGATTATGTTAGCGAGACCAAAACACATGTTGCACCTAAATGTAATTTAAAAAAAAGAAAGCCATGGGAGGTCTTGGAATTGCCTATTACTGTTTAGGTCCTAATGTAAGACTGGGAATTTTACGTTTTCGTGTTAGAATACCAAAAACCGCAGTCGTTTTATTTGCGCACATTACATTTTAAATGGTTGGTATAATTTCAAACTCGTACTGACATGTGCAGCGAGCGCGCTTTCCAGATGACCTCAAGGTCACGAATAAACGTAATTTCTGAAGTTTTGATATTTCTTTTATCTTTCCAATTTGATTGGATTTGTGACGCACAGAATTGAATATAATGCATTCGAGAACTTTTAAGAATCGATACATTCGAAACCATGTTTTCAAGTTCAACATAACCTTTAAAAGTCGACATAGGCCTAATTTGCGCGGTACGAGTTTTCCAGAAACTGACTACGAACAGTATACCGGAGACCAAATTACAATGAAAGATTAAGAAATGAACGGATTTCGCATTCATTTTGGGTGCTTTCATATCTAATGTGCTTTATTTTATTAGATGAGAGAATTAAAAACTACTTGTGGTCGGTTGTCGTTTGGCTTGGCGTTATTAGATTTTTCGAAGAGTTTGGCTAGCTTAATCAAAGTCGCTGAACTGAAAGAAGTTTTCACGGGAAACTAACGAATATTCCCCTGTAAAACTGAATATAAAGTATCGAAATTTTGAACTCGCGTACCGGTAATTAATGCGGTTTCGTGGTCTTAACATGCCCGCCTCTCATCCAGAGGCCCGGGTTCGATTGCGACCAGGTCAGACAATTTTACCTGGATATAAGTCTGGTTCCAGGTCCACTCAGCCTATGTGATTACCTTTAATTGTGGAGCAATCTAATGGTGAGATGGCGACCCCGATCTACAGAGCCAGGAATATCGGCCGAGAGGATTCGTCGCACTGACCATGCGCACCTCGTAATCTGGAGTCCTTCGGGCTGAGCAGCGGTTGCTTGGCAGGCAAAGTCCCACTGGGGCTGTAGTTTGGTTTGGTTTAGGAGTTTTGTAAGATTATAATTATACATATTTCATTTTTGTGATGTTTAGCCAAATTGTTGATGGTTTTCATTCATTCCCGGATTTTCCGTTTTCCCGTATTGTACGTTTTATTTTCATGGTCCCTCGAAAAACGGAGAATCGAGGTTTCACTGTATAGAATCTTGTGTTATAGTGTTTGATGTTTGTGTAGGTTTCGTGTAGATGTATTCTGAATGGTCATTTATTCTGGCAACTATTAAGTCCAAGTAGTTGGATGATTAATTTCTGTCCCTACTGAAAACTTAATGTGTGGATACATGATATATGTATCTCGCCCAGTAATATTTCATATTAATAAATTTATTTTCCTCCAGATCTACAATATTTACTACCATTATTGATCCGTTAATAGAGAAAAATAATAATGCCTAACCTAGACAAGCTCTTACACAGACAGACCAACACACACACACAAAATAAATTCTCATAAAGTACTCGGCACCTGCTGACAAATGGCCCACGGACAACTCCCTCGTGGAGAACCGATAGCCATGTTAGTACAACAATTATATGAACAGATGACAAAAGGGCAAAATTAAAATTAAATAAGGCAAACTAAAATGAAATGAGCATCTGATGCTGATCTACTGAACTGGCAATGATAAGAATAGTGGTCTTCTCACGCAGCGGCCATCGCTGTGTAGGTGTGCATGAATCTGCGTGCATGAATCTGGTGCTGACCAGACATACAGTGATTGCCAGGACTCGCGAAGAGGTTCACGAGACTATGGGAATTACGGACTAATAAGAAAATTGAAATAGCTCCTCCCAGCAGTGCAAACCATTGATTGGAGGTTGGTGCTGGCCAGTTAACTTGGAAAGGTTACGCACCTGCTAAGGTTACGCAACATGTACCATGTCCCAGATTTGCTTGCCATTCCTAGCGAACCCTGGCAAGATCAGGGTTTCCGCTGAGTGCGCCGACTTTTCTGTTTACACAGGGCCGTCCTCTACCATTTAAATTACTTACTGTCTCCACTACACTTACTCAATCTGCTGAGCTGTCCTATCTATTTTACCACACATGCACTGTACTACTTAGAGCTCCAACTTCATACTCAATTGCGCAATAAGAAAGCAATCCAACGTTTCCAACTCTTCAACTAAATACTCTGCGAAACAACATTACTCAAAATAAACCCCCTTCACTAAAGATTAAATTTACTATACAGACATATATCACCATATACCAACTTAACTATACATACCTCCGAAACACACTTCACCATTAAGTTCACTCTATAAACATCTACCGTCATGTACCATCAGCTCCACCTCATTAACCTTCTCTCTCTAACCATAAACATACCACCATAACACACTTCACCATTGAATCCAATAAACAAACACATCCACCCTATACCAGCAACTCCACCTCATTCTAAACCTCTTTCTTACCATTACTACGTAATATTTCACAATTGTTATGCATTTCACCTACTACATCACTAATAAATACACACAGTTCAATACCTATCATAAACACAACTCCAAATCACATTTCACCTAACATATTCACTTAAATACCATAATACCTTCACACTATTATCCACCCTACCACCTGATATACCTTGACCCATTACGCAGTCAACACAACAATTAGAAATGAATAGTTAGAGAAGGGAAGACCGTAAAGACACAGGGTCCATGCATGAAGCAAACAGGCTACCAACTCCAACACAGATTAACAGACCTCCCCAATAACTAACAACCGTCCAAAAGGTTTGACCTGGAGCATAGAACAGCAGTGACTGATCAGCAACAATTAGTAGTGATAAATTTCAAAGCGTTAAACAAAACGTGAAAGGTACATGGAAATAGAGTAAATTATCGAAGACCGGTAATAGGCCCAAAATAATTCTACAGAAGTAGACATAAGACACAACATCTTAACAAATTTTTGCTACAAGGGGTGAATAAAGAAACAGAACTACAATAATTTTCAAGTGATAAATAAGGATTAAGCTTACAAAACTAGTAGCAGGCCAAAGGTATAAACCGATAAAAATCGGTGTTTAAAGCAAGTACCTTTTTAGGTAATATACGGTAACCAATTCTTAATAATTGTAGAACCCATCATCCAGGTGAAGAAATAAAATCAAACAAGCAATAGCCCAGGTGACTACAAGAAAATAGACACCCCGTACAAGAGGAAAAATACATATCCACTACACATAATCATAGCATATTTGAAATATCATTACATCAGCAGGTAAATGGCAGATGGCAGACTCTCAATACTCAATACCTTAGTCCAACTCAGAACCATACCAGACTTGACAAGAGAGGTAAAAATCTAAACCCAGTAAAAGAAAACATAAGCTGTACAGTTTGGATATAATGCACTAATAACAAACTGGTAAGTAACAGCCGCATGGCAAATTTCACACACCACAGAACCACAATGCTCACTCCGAAAACCATAACAGTTCAAGGAACCAATAGAAACACATGAAACAGAAAATATTACATTATGCTCCTAAACCTGGGATCAATAATCACAGAAACCTTTACTAAAATAAATCCCCCAGATATAATTACATAAAACAATAAGGGGATAAAATTCAATTAGCTCACTGAAATGCAGTTCCCAGCCATATGTCAATACCAACACCCAAGTGCATCATTAAGTCAAGAAAAGAGGGGGGGGGGGGATACTGCGCATTAACCAGGCTTAATCTGGGACAGATGGACTCGCCTACTTCTTTTAGCCACCGGATCACTCACTAACATCGATACCGGGGACAGAAATTGCAATACGGTGCAAGGGAAATTGCAATACGGTGCAAGGTCCTTGATACCTAGGCGCTAGCTTGGCGGAAAATTTATTAATGGCTTTACTGATGGGGTGACATTTAATGAAGACTCTATCTCCAGCTTTCAACCTTGTTGGTTTCCTACCAACATTATACCTTTTCTTGGCTTTCTCATACGAGACGGACAGATTTTATTTGCTTCATCCCAGACCTTTCGAACATCATAGGGTTTAGACAGATCGGGCAAAAGATCATTAATACCAAGTACATTTGACATTGGGGAATATGGAGTATTTGAAAAGTAAGAGACATGGGCGTTTTACCATGAGATTCATGGATAGCAGAGTTGAATGCGTGAGCTAACCAGTGCAGACAGGTCCCACTTAGACTGATTATTGTGATGATAGGCTGTCAATGCGGACTTCAAATGTCTATTCACTCTCTCGGCGCAAGATGGATTTGGATAATATGGGGTGGTCGTAACATGCGAGTTGCACAACTCAGATATTTCTTAAACAAATGACTAGTGAACGCACTGGCATTATCGGAAACTAGAAACATGGGAGGGCCAAAAGATGCGAAGACAGTTAATAGTGGTTCGAGAAGTGGTAGACCTAGTGGGAATAATCCAGGAAAACCACGAGAACGCATCAACACACACAAAAAAGTGGGTGTTCCCCAGAGAAGATCGAACCATTGGTCCTACGTAGTCGATGACTAATTTCTCCATCGGGTGAGAGGCTTGTGAAGACGATAACAAACCAACACGGTTGTTCAGACTAGGTTTACTGATGGCACAAATTTTGCAATATTTAACCATGTTTCGGATATCACTGTCCATTCTTTTCCAAATGAAAAACTGCCTAGTTTTAAACGTCCCTAAATGACCCCCAATCGGACAGTAGTGATAGTATTTGAAGATAATTGGTACTCGTACCTTGGGAACAACAATTTTAAAACAATGGTCTCCATGACCTTTACAACACAGGACACCCTTGACTAGGGAGTAAGGCTTTGCTAGAATCCCTTCTTTGATTTTGTTGATGATCTCATTTAATTCAGGGTCAGATTTCTGATGATCTTCGAATTCATGGTAAAGTAAAGGTACATCAGAAAGGATGGCACTAACTCCAACAACATTATCTTCATCAAAATTTTCAGCATTAGATTTTACATTAGGACAAGGTTCCCCATCAAACATTCTGCTTAAACTATCGGCGATGACGTTCTCTGTACCTCTGATATGTTTAACCTGGAAATTAAAGGCAGAAATCCTAAGTGCCCATTGAGTAATCCTTCCAGTTCTTTTGGGTCAGTTCAACACCCACGAGAGAGCCTGATTATCCGTCTCAAGGTCAAAATTCACATGTTCAACAAAGGGCCGAAACTTTTCAAGGCCATACAGGACAGCAAGGCATTCCAACTCATAAATAGAGTATTTGCTCTCAAGGTCAGTTAGGATTCTGGATACATAGGCAACAGGTCTGTGTCCATCCTTTTCTCTTGCAATAGTACACTAGCAATAGCCTTTCCAGAAGCATCTGTCTGAACTATAAAACGTTTACTAAAATCAGGTATGGCCAAAACAGGAGCATTCGACAGAGTGAGCTTCAATTTCTCAAAAGCTTCTTGTTGGGAAGGACCCCAGAAGAACTTCGCATCCTTCCGCCTCAAATAATTGAGAGGAGCAGCTACCTCAGCGAAATTTGGAATAAATTTCCGGAAAAAGTTGACCATTCCCACAAAACGGGCAATGCCTTTGACATCTTTAGGGGGCTGAAACTCACGGGTGGCCTGTGTCCTAGACTGATCAATGGAAACTCCATTTGAAGACACAGTATGCCCCAAAAGGACATACTTGGTTGGGCGAAGGCTATCTGAGATAGCTTAACGGTAAGACCAGCTTATCTCAGGCGTTCAAGAACTTCACGGACATGGATCACATGTTTCTCAAAGGTTTCCGAAACGATCACCAGGTCGTCAAGGTAGTTAAAAACAAATTTGAATTTAACATCTGAGAGGATAGAACGTGTCAGCTCTCAAATGCCATGGAAAAAAAACTATTTCCAGAATGTATCCAACAACGTGTATTTACAGTATTCAAATAATGCACTTTGATAACTCACTGGCAAACATAACCTCACTCAATTAAATCAAAAGAAAGAAAACATGATTCAAAGACAAGGAGAAATCTATACTTGCTCCCCTATTTAAGTGCTTTATTCATTGGATTTCTGTACTGTATGCATTTTAGATGCCTTGTGCTTGCACGGAAAATACCCGATGCCCTTAAAACATTACATAAAATCAGCTTCATGGTCCGTATCGCACTTCAGTATATTCACAATCTTATGTTAATTTTAAGGACACTTCACCTAAAGCATTACTTTGTCAATTTATGTATTTTTAATCTAAACAGTGTTATGTGGCTGAAGATGTTGATCATGTACGAAACATGTAAAACATGTACCACTTTTAACCATTAAGTTGCCTTAAGCTGTCATTGTATCGACTGGGTGGAAAATAAATAAATACTTAGTTGTGAAGCCCTTAAAACATTGCGGCTAATTAAACTTTCCTATGACAAGGGACGGAAGTCTCTCGCTTTCGTGTGCACTGCATAGCAACACAGTACATTTCCTGGCTGGCAGTTCTCTCCTTTAACAGCATAAGTCCGTTTGGCCTCAGCATTTAAAAAAATATAACAAAGAAACAATGCAGTTTCATCGGCATTGACAATATTGTTTGGTGCATACAAATTTTTTATAGGCTATAAGCCATGCTTTTCCGCCAACTGTCAACATTGCCAGTGTTCGCGGAATCTACCTCTCCACACACTGCCTGCTACGAACGTGATATTGTGGCGTTCCTTAAAACGCCGAATACAAAATAATTACGATTCCGCTCTAATATACCAGATATGAAGCTTGCTGTAGACACGCCGAAGTAGGTGAAAGTGCAGAAAGTTACCCCGTCTCGTTAAGGAAGACGCGTTCTTTCATGACACGGAGAAATTTTGAATTTAAATTACTCTGTAAAATACTATTTTTTTTTTCAAAATGTAAAGGCAGTTTGTGATGGGACCGACATTGTTCTTTGAATTACAAATTATCCGTATTTCGAAATAAACGATTTAAATAACATGCAAAACAGTACCTCATGTTTCCGGGAACGAAAGCTGCTTCGAATTAGGCGAGATTTTGAATTAAATTTCGAATTATCGAGGTTCTACTGTATTTAGCATGTGTTCTCCCAGGTTGGTAATAAGTGAGATAGATTCAGGGTGCAGTAAAGCTGATGCACTTAGCTTGCAGTTGCGATCGGCAGTATACTGTAAGAAGGAAGTCAGCTTCTGGACTAAACTATCTTTACATCGGCCTATTTTTAGACCAACTTTGCTTTACAGGAGCGAAGGCTCGGTGGACTCAGGATATCTTATTCATAAGCTAGATGTAACAGACATGAAAATAGCGAGAATGATTGCTGGTACAAACAGGTGGGACAATGTCAGGATTGTCCTCGGAATGGGGAAATAAAGGCTAAGTTAGGAATGGACTTAATGGATGAAGCTGTACGCATAAACCGGTTCAGTGGTGGAATCATGCAAGGCGAAATTGAGAATAGGTTACCTAGGAGAGTAATGGACTGTTATGGAGGATAAGAGGGGGTGAGGTAGACCAGGATGATGATGGTTAGAATCATTTTCCAATGATTTAAAGATATAAGATATAGAACTAAACAAGGCTGCAGAACTAGTTACAAATAGCATTGTGGCAAAGTTTAGTCAATTCATAGTGCCTTGCAGACTGAATGCTGAAAGGCAGAACACATTATAATGAAGACACCCTGCAGTTAATTGAAGAACAATTCAATAAAACTCAATCAAGGGACTACTACAAAACCTTCAGAAAGCAGCTCCAAAAATATGAACCCCTGACCCTACTGATGAAGTATGACAATGGTAAGCTGGCCCATAATAATAAAGACAATGCAGAAATTCTGGCTAAGCATTTCAACAAGCTTTTAAATTGTGAGGAACCTACAGAACTCCTTCATTTGGACACCAACACCCCGATAAAAACATCACCAGAGAACATCAATCCCCCCACAATAAGGGAAGTCTACCAAGCTCTGAATAAATTAAAAAACTACAAAGCGCCAGGAGAAGATCAGACCTTTGCGGAAATCTGGAAATATGCAGGAACATCAGCAAAAGTTGCCCTCCATCAACAACTTGTCTCTATCTGGATTAAAGAAGAACTACCAGAACACTGGACAACAGCCCTCATTCATCCACTGCACAAAAAAGGAGATAAAACCGACCCTAATAACTACAGGGGAATCTCGCTCCTAGACATAACATGTAAAATATTTTCAATAATCATCCTTAATAGGGTAAGTTTACAACTTGAGAAAAGTACTAGGAGAATATCAAGGTTTCAGACCCTGGAGGAGCTGTCCTGATCAGATCATGAGTCTTAAGTTGATAATGGACTATAACAGGAGAAGAAACAGAGATATGGTGATGACATTTGTAGATTTCAAGAAAGCTTATGATTGCATCCATAGAGAATCTCTGTTTAAAATTTTAAGACACCTTGGACTACACCCCAAATTAATAAACATGATAAAATTGACTCTCACCAACACCAAATCAAAAGTGAAGTTTAGGGGTGAAACATCAGAGACATTTGAAATTAAAACTGGGCTATGGCAGGCAGATGGGCTCTCACCACTATTATTTCACTGTGCTCTAGAAATGGTAATGAGGGAATGTTTTAGGAAATGTCCCCCCAAAATAAAGATTGGCCGAAAAATCAAAACAAATTGCCTGGGTTTTGCTGACGATTTAGCATTACTAGCAGTGGACATGAAAGAAGCAAAAACCCGGATATCAGAACTTCAAAACATTGCAAATAAAATTGGCCTCAAAATATCATTTGAAAAAACAGAAATTATGCCGCAGAACCCAACACAGCTAAAAAAAGAAGTCACCATAAATGGTAATAAAATCAAAAAAGTAACTCAATTAAATATCTTGGAGAAGTAATAACACATAACCTAAATGAAAAAATCTCAATCCAAATAAGAACAAATAGATTAGCTAAAGCACAAAAGTTAACATGGGATATCTACAAAAAGAAATGTCTATCAATAAATACAAAAATAAAACACTACAACACAGTTATAAAACCAGAAGCTACATATGCAGCAGAAACACTCTTTCACCTGAATAAACAATCGAAGACTGACAGACTTCAGAAAATTGAAAGGAGGATTGGAAGAACGTGCATCAACAAAAAATACCAGAAAGATGGACAGTGGCGGTTAATACCTAACAAAGTCGTGTACAAAGAGCTAGAACCCATTACAGATACTGTGCGTAAGAGGAGACTGGGATTCTTTGGACATATCATGAGGATGCAGGATTCGAGACTTCTGAAACAACTAGTACAACACAATCTCGTCTCAAAAAATACTACAACAGGATGTAAATGGATCAGAGAAGTAAGAGAGGATCTGAAGGAAATAGGCCTTTCAGCAGAAGACACCACAAATAAGATCAAATTGACTACAAAACTCATGAATACAAACCTCCGCTTCACCCTTACACAAAACAAACCAACAACACGCACATTTTCAACTGAGGAAAGGGCTAGAAGATCAGAGCGTCTGAAGAAGTACTGGGAGGACCGCAAAGCTCAAACAGTCCCTTCAAAGAGACCTGAACGACGGACTGACTAAAGTGATCCTATGTGGTCATAAAAGAAGAAGAAGAATCTGTGTGTGCATGTTTTTGTGTGGGTGTGCGTGTTTTTTTTTGTGTGTGTGTGTAGCCAATAGCAGAGTGAGCTAAAACATAAATTCTCTGACCCCATTTTATGGGTTTCTCTGGGTTACAAGTTTTGAAGGAAATTATCTCCGTGTAACTATCAGTGCTTTCGTCGACAGATAATACTTTATCAGGGGAAAAATAAGATCAGAATTTCTCCTGAATATAATCAACAAACGTTTGATATTTTTTTGTCCTTGTCAGTGGTCCTGCAGTCTGTGGAATGGAGGAAATATGCAACATCCAGAAAATTTGCATGAACTTGTCTCTGGAAAATATGTCATGGAATGATAGTATATGATGTGTCTATTCTTGACTCCAATCATCTTAGGTTCGGCAAATCAATTAGACTTATATTCATCACTGTAGCAATGAAACTCCTGAATGCGTTCATTGTTACATCTTTCTATTGTTTTCAGATGGAGTGGGGGCTGTGTGATCGGTTCTGTGTTTTCTCATTTGCTTGTTTCTGGTACTCTGTAAATATTGCACCAGTTCATCTGTAAGAAACAGTTTCAAGTGCTCACCTGTAGAACTTTCACTATTCAAGTTAGTTTGTGGTCCCGTATTTGTCACCAAAAATGAGTGTGTTGTAAGTATTGGATCGGTAGTATATATGTCTTGCCATCCATCACAGCTTGCACAAATTTCATCACAATTATCGCTGCTTATGTTGTCTTCATCACCTTTAACTTCTTAAGAAATTTCCGAGGAAAAGGTAACATCACTGTGAGAATTCTCAGCTGCATCAGAAATGTACGATGTTTACTACCTATATTACTGTGCTCATGAGTACACAGGATATAAACAGAAAGACTTGGTTGTTTCTTGCTGAAATTCAATATTAGTGTTGCGATATATATTCAGATATTTAACTAACTCCTTTGAGAAGTTAACACAACAACTGATAATGCACAATGAAGCGTATAATTGCTGTAAGATGATCGTAAATCACATGTTGGGTTCTGCCGGACATTCGATCTCCTTGCAAAATCATAATGTTGAGTCCAGTCGACTAGTAAATGTTAATGTATAAATATGCTGTAGTCTTCTGGATCCTTGTGGCCACCTGTAATTTTAAGGAGCTTAAATAAATATTTCTATATTTATAGTATCGAATGGTTTATATATATGTGTAAAGTATTGCATTTTTGTACAGGTATGAATGAAGATGCTCAAGCAAAGAATACGGAACTTGAGAAAGCTTTCAAGGAATTGCAAGATCTTCTACACAAAACTGTTGAACAAAATGAAGAAATGGAAGCCAAAGAGAAAGCATTGGAAGACAAGTACCAGAAGATTTTGAGCGAGAAAGAAGAGTGTATTCAAGAGTTGAAGTTGGAACTGCAGTGTGCAAATGAGTTCTTGAAGGCTGCCAAAGAAGGTAAAGGTCATCAATATCTTTTGCTTATTTAATTTACTCGTCACATTTTGCTTGAAGTTTAGGTATCCTATGTTCCTGTGTGAGTATTAACTCTTTTGCTGTGCATTTTTTTAAACTGAACAATGTAATTTTTTTCATATTTTCCAAATGAACTGAAACTTTACTTTTTTTAATGTTAGTGACATTCAACACCATTGCACCATTTTTAACTCAACTTTGGCAAACTAGCAGTGATATCTGACTTTGAAACACACATTACTGTGATACACCTCCGAACATGGAACTGGACACATTGCAGGCTGTCCTGGGCAATTCCTATAAAAAAAATAAAAATAAAAATAATGTCTGTTTTCTCTTGCACAGTCCCTTTCCTTTCTTTGAACATTTTGCTGGTAATATCGAACAAACAACCCAGTTAGGTTTGTGACTCGTGTCCTGTTGCTCCCCAAGGAAAAGCTTCTCCGTCAGGCGCGCTTGAGGTATGTAATTAGGTCTTCCTCGTTTCGCCGGCGGACTGCGCTGATACTCTCTTAGAAGTCCCATTATGACAGAATTTCTGAAGTCAGGAGCACTAATTGCCCTTTATTTGAAGCTTATTATACAATATTCTTCCATTCATTAGCTCAGTTTCAATGTCATCACTAATATCCCGCTAGTCCAATACAAATTGAAGATATTACTCGTTGGCACTTTCTTCCGAACAATCACTATGCACATCATCAGTTGTTTCATTGTGCAAATTTACTGAACAGTCTGAATCAGAATCGCCCACTAAAAGATTGAAGATTTCTTCACTGTCATTAGTAATGTTGTTCCGCGCGCTCATAGCTTCTGAGTGAAGCCTGCAATCGACCAGACAGCTGACAGGTTTAAATGACAGGAATGTTGGCGGGCGGGTGAAATATAATAAATAAACATTGGTCCAGTATTGGCGGCAACGTTTGCAAACAATGCTTAGTACATAGACAATACCGGACTATAGATGTTTGTATAATTAAATGCGCCTTTATTAAAGAAGCGCGCGGAATCTATAGCAGGAACAGTGAAAGAGTTAATAAGGGTTCAAGGTGTTTTTTTTTAATTTTTTAAATCACAAAGGGCTGTAGAGATAAGGTCATGGTAAAGCTTATGCATGGCATGTATCTCCTATCTGATACATCCTTTAAATTATTGAAACATGCTTCCTTGCATTCATACGTATGATGTTTCGTTTTTAGTAGACATAATATCCTTTGTTGTGTGAATCAGGCAAACTTCATAAGAAGTGAATCTTGATGGAACCCAAATTAGAGAACAATATACAAAGTTTGCTTTGGCAAGAATTGGGACCCTGACCTTTCTTCACCAGGCAAGGATTTAAGCACGTAATTCAGTACAGTGAAACTTCTTTTATACATTTCACACTAATACGTTTTCTACACTTACACAGGTTCCTTCCCCCCCCCCAGCTCATCATCATCATCATCATCATTTCCCTTTATCCCACCACTCCTCCTCCAACACTGTGTCCCAGTCCAGGTTTCTTCCTATAATACTGCGTTGGATTGTGTCCGTCCATCTCAATCGTGGTAGTCCACGGCCTCTTCTTCCTTGCATTTGCATTTCCATAATTATTTTTTTGGGGGGGGGCATTCTTCCATCACTCATTCGCTTTATGTGCCGAAACAATCTTAGTCGGCTCTCAATTCTATCATTCATTTTTTCCACTCCAATTTCTTCCCGGATTTTCTCATTCCTTATTTTGTCTCTTCTACTTTTCTGTATCATACTCCTCAAGAACTTCATTTCGGCTGCCTGTATTCGACTCTCATCCTTCTTTGTCATTGTCCAAGTTTCTGCCCCGTAAGTAGTTATGGGTACGTAATACATCTTGTACATAATTTCCTTTGCTTCCATTTGCACATCTTTGTTCCATAACATGTTTCTTACACTATGATAGAAACAACTTCCAGCTTGAATCCTCTTGTTAATCTCAGCATCCAGTCGTGCATTCTCCATTAATTCACTCCCCAGGTATTTAAATGTTTCCACTACTTCCAGGGGCTTGTCTGCAAGTCTAATTTTACCTTTCCCTTCTTTCTCCCCTCTAGTCATAACAAGGGTTTTACTCTTCTCTACACTTATTTTCAACCCACATTCTTCTATTTTCCCATTCACCACATCCAACTGTTCTTGAACCTTTCTGTCGTCTTCTCCCCAAATCACAATATCATCTGCAAATAACATCATGTTCATTTCTCTTCCTCCATATTCTGCTTTTGCTGTTCTCATGATGTCACCCATTACTATTGTAAACAGGATTGGTGATAGAACACTTCCCTGCCTCAGCCCATTAGTTATTTTGAACCAACTTGTCCTGCCAACTTGTGTTTGGACGCAACTACAACATTGCTTGTACATTGCCATGATCATTTTTATTAATCCCTGTCCAGTTCCTTTTTGCACCATACTGTCCTAAACTTTAGTCCTGGGGACACTGTCATATGCCTTTTCAATGTCGATGAATGTCATCACCATATCATTCTCGTACTCCCATTGCTTTTCCATTAGCTGTTTCATAATGAAAATGGGCTCTGTTGTTGACCTTCCACTTCTGAAACCAAACTGATTTTCCAGTATCTGATTCTCAACCCTCAACCTTATTCTACTTTCCAGTATCCTCTCCATTATCTTAGCAACATGGGATATTAGAGTAATTCCCCTGTAGTTCTTCAAAACTTTCTTATCACCTTTCTTGAAAATTGGGATGATTATTCCTCTTTGCCAATCATCAGGGACCTCCTTATTCTCCCAGACAATTCTGAGAACTCGATATGTCCACTGCAGGCCTACAGCTCCAGCTGCCTTTATCATCTCCACTGAAATTTTATCTATTCCAGCAGTTTTTCCATTCTTCCTGCCATTTCAGTTTCATTCATTGTAATTTCTTTATCCATTTCTTCATCAACTAATTGCCTTTCATGGTCGTCCATTGAATGACTGTCATCAGTTCTTACGTTCAGCAACTTCTGAAAATACTCTCTCCTCTATTCCTTATTTCTTCTGGCTTTGTTAATATTATGCCATCTTCATTCTTCACAAATCTGGTGTTTACTTGATCTCTCTTTTCGTTTCTTAAGAAACCATACAGTAATTTCTTGCTGCTCTGCATATCATCTCTCAATTTCTGTGTGAATAAACTATGTAAAAAGCATAAGACCATTGTATTTAGTATTAAGTTAGTTTACTATTAAGTTCCGATGTTTATAGTTTTAATTCTTGACCTTCAGATTAGTACTAGGCTGAAGATGCCCATAACTAGGGCGAAACATGTCCCTAACTGGTGTTTTTAATTCATGTAGAATTTAATCACTAAAAAATATATTTGTATTGGAAAGGTGGACACAATTTTAATCTTGAAAGAGTTTTACTTATTGTATCTTCAATACAGAACAAAATGAGATTAGTTACTTGTAACCTGTGAATGGTCTCGACCTCGCATCTCAAACGTAGGGAAAGAGAACTACAACAGAGGAAAGAGATTAGAGGAACCTTTTCTGATAAAAAGGCTCAGGCTTGATGTTGAACCTATTGAAATTCCTGTTGTTGAAACCGCATGTACATTATCAACAATTATGCATAAAAAGAAAAGGTTGCAATAAGTGATGATTTATATTGTGTGTTTGTATGTATAATATGATCAAGTCCACCTCTGTAATATAATGGTTGGCACTACGAGGTGCCTTCCTCGGGGGCCCAGGCTCGAATCCTAACTCTGCCAGAAACTGGTATGTGGTTAAAACGGTGCATGCAGCTCATATCCGTTAGGGGTGTGCTTGAAAAGAAATGCACCACCTCAGGCCGAGGACATGAATTTACAGATGTAAAATACGGCATTTTTGTGACCTGGTGATATTGTGTAATGGAGGCCTATTTGTGTAATTATATTCATTTGTCTACTGCCTTTCCAAATCCATTTCGTTAGATTGTAACGGAATACTATAAAATTTCACACTTTGGTCTGTATTACAGTACGGTTTATTATTATTATTATTATTATTATTATTATTATTATTATTATTCTGGCTATAATGAACACTATGGCGGTACAATGCACTGTGTATCTACAGTATTATGATGTTTGTGCTCTAAAAAAAAAGATGGTCTGCTGTAGCTTGCTTTGCAAATAGGCCTATAACATTGCTATAATAATTTGTTTCTAATTGTTAACCTATTTGTTAAATGGTTAAAATACTTGTATAAATCCGTAATTGCTTCTTGCTATTTACTGCTATGATCCACCATCTTTTCAAATGCATTTCATGAGGTTGTGAAGAAAACATTTTTATCACAGTATCTATTAATGCATGCCAACAACAAGCATATAGTTCTGCCCGAACGATATGACATTAAAAAATACCATATTTCACGGCATAATCGTCGCACTTTTTATACCAAAATTTTCGAAAAAATTGTAGGGTGCGACCATTATACGATGAATATTTAATATCAGTATTTGTATTACTCAAAAAATGTATTTATAACTAAATTGTATTTGATACAAATTTAAGATGCACGTAATACTCGCGTTTGTACATCAAAATAATTAAAATAGTCTAAAACAGAATTCATAATTTTTCGCAACAATTCGGCGAACGTTTTTCCAACCTGAAAATAAAAATGAACGTATTAAGTTAATTGTCATTAATTTGAGTATTAAAGTTAAAATATTACACTGGCAAAAAATTATCGCTTTGTTGTGAAGTGCGGACTTACCGGTACGCAATTTATTCCAAATCTTCGGTGTCGCTATCGCAGGTTTCGCTATCTGATGCGCCGTCCTCGCCTCTGTTAATACCAGTATCAGATTCTTCATCTCCCTGCCACACTGCGTCATCTTCGGAACCGTCTAATGCATTCGAAATCCCAGTCCTTTTGAAGCTCTTGGAGACTAGTTCAGGTGGTATAAGATCCCAACTCTTCTTCACCCACGAGCATAACAAGTCCAAGGGTGGACGCCTCATATTTTCAGCGGTCGTCAATTGCTGATCGCCGCTCATCATCCACTCGTAAAATCGACGTAAGTGGTCTTTAAAGGGTTTATTAACACATACATCTAGTGGCTGCAAAGCAGATGTTAGGCCACCAGGAATGGCTATCTGTCGTGTCTTATTTGTAGTGAGAATTTGCTTCACTTCGTTCACGAGGTGACCTCGGAAACTATCTAAAACAAGCAGAGCTGGTTGTTTTAGTAGTGCACCAAGTCCTCTATTCCACACAGTTTTAACCCAGTCCAGCATGAGTTCTACGTCCATCCAACCCTTTGGTTGCACTCGTACATGAATTCCACGGGGAAACTGTATATTCTTAGGCAACGTTTTCCTCTTGAAAATGATGTAAGGCGGCAACTTTCTCCCGTCAGCTGTAATGGGTAGCATTGCCGTGCATCGCAACTTCTCACTACCGCTGGTTTTCATTAATACACTCCGTGATCCTTTTAGCGCAATAGTGCTGTTGCGAGGCCTATCAAAAAAGATTGGAGTCTGATCGGCATTACCGATTTGAGAAAGCAAGTACGAAGTTTCCTTGCGCAAACTAATGACAAATCGGTGAAAATTTACAATCTTGTCCGTGTAATCAGCAGGCAACTTTTGGCTTAGTGTTGTTCTCCTTCGCACTGACAGATTGTGTCGTCGCATGAACCCCTTAATCCACCCACGAGTCGCCTTAAACTGAGTTAGGCCTACCAGTATGTTGTGTTTGCGCGCTACCTCCTGTCCCTTAATTTGTAACATTTTATATGATACACTGCAGCCATTGTTACGTATTTCACTGACGTACCTAAACACTTCTTCGTCAATTATAGGAAACCTCCGTGTTTTAGGACCTCTAAACGCGCGTCTAGAAGGGTTTGTGCTGTTTAGCTTGTTTTTTACTTTCCGCCAGTCACGCACCAACTTTTCACTCACTGAAAATTTTCTTTCTGCAGCTCTGTTCCCGTGCTGTTCAGCGAAGGCAATTACGCTTAGCTTGAAGCCTGCAGAATAGTTTCTATATTTACCCATAATCGCTTATAAATGCTTCATACGTTAATGTTTTGCGATATAAATGACTCCGTAATTGTTCACTATTAAAACAAATTATTTCTGTAAACACCCCAAACACAAATTAAAAGCTTAAATTCTCACGCACACATGTCTACAGTAATCACGTAAATTTGAAACAAATAAATGCATCTGTGATCTGTCCATTCCAGAGCAGCCAATACTGTTAGGCAGCAAGGAAGCATGCAGCAATTTATCAGTTTAGCTCGTTGGTTGCGACACACTACTGCGCTTGCGCAAAGCTCGCAAACCGGAGCTCTAGCTGGCGCGGTGTAGATCTACTGTATAGTTGACTGTATTCCGTGACGTCAGTAACAAACATTCATTTTTTTCAATTTCTTTTAAACATACAGTAATTAGGTTAATATTTCTTCCCAGTTATTGATGATTTTACATTACAGTACTGACGAGTTTATAAAATAAAACTTTAATAGCATTGGATAATAATTATCTTGACTGCTTGGATAAAAGTTTTCATCCCATGCCCGGACACTTATGACGTAGTAGTAAGATAAGAGTCTAGCGATGACAACTGAGACATCGTAAATAATTCGGCTGAATAATTCCATGGAAATCTGCGTTATCGTCTTGGATTTCACTTCGTGCGCAATAACACAGGAGCCGGCCCCATGGTGTAAGGGTAGCGTGCTTGTCTCTTACACGGAGGCCTCGGGTTCAATTCACGGCCGGGTCAGGGAATTTTACCTGTATTTGAGGGCTGGTTCGAGGTCCACTCAACCTACCTACCCGGTATTTCCTGGCGACGTTGCCGATAAGCGATAACTTACAGCCGTACGTATTTCAAATGGGAACTCATAATATGTAGGTGGTGAATAAATAGTACACTGTCTCGCGACCATGTTGTCAAACTGCCGATAGCCAACCGCTAAGCCATGCGTCGTACATATACCGGTATTATTTATTTATACGTTGTGCAACATGTCGCAAACGTGACTGTGTTGCCAAATTGCCCATAAACCATACACGTATTTAAATTGCGCATTCATGTGCAACTTACGTTGCAGTTCCATTTACCTTTTAACCAGATTAGTGAACAGAATTTGGACGTGCGACGATTATGTAATTAAACAGGGTGTCCACCCGTATGGAAAACCTGGGAAACAGGGAAATGTCAGGGAATTCGATAATTAACGGGAAAACCTGGAAATGTCAGGGAATTCAGGAAAGAATCTGGAAATTCATTCTTCTGCCAGATAAAATTGACATACCGTATTTATCCGTGTAATACAAACACATTTTTCAGTTTTTATAACATTAATCTAGGGCATATTTTTTATGCCAGGAATACATTTTAATGAAAAGTTAGTGTGATCTCGAATGTGAAGTAATCAATAATATCAATAGCTATATGATTGATCAATCGAATTTTCAATGTTTTGATCTGCTTACTATTGAATATTCTGTGTTGTTGGGGAATGGTGAGCTCGATGAATTAGACCTATATTGCATTCTCAGTTTTTTCCAGTAATGTTTCCAGACTCTGAAACAGCTTCGAAAGTTCAACTGCACAGAACAAAAGTTGCATATACAATTACTCATGATTTGGCTCTCTATTTCCATAAACAAGTTCTTGAGATGGGTAGTAAGTGCACACATTTCACCGTTGGGTTTGATGAGTCACTGAATAAAGTTTCTTAGATAGGCCAAATGGATCTTGTAGTTCATTGTTTCAATCCTGATACTAATGAAGTATGCACTTCTTATTTTGTTCTTCCAATAGTAAATTTGAAAACAGAAAATTTGGCTTCATTTCTCAAAATGATACTAATATTGTTTCATGGAAATTCTTCACTTGAATGTGGTTTTCCTGTTAATAAAGAAATTATAGTAGAGAACATGCTACAAGTATCCCTTGTAGCACAAAGAATAATATATGATTCTATCCCAAACCCTGGTGGAATTGAAAAGGTCTCCATTAATAACATGCTCCATGCTGCAAGGAGTGCTCATGCTTTGTACGTTCAAAATCTAAAGGAGAAACGTGAAATCTTGGAAGTAGAAGATTCTTTACAAAAAATAAGTGAATGGCCGCTTTGTTGCTGAAAGAATTAGAAGAAAAGAAGTGGAGGGTAATGGCAGAAGCTCGAGTCGTTGGTGGCTACAAAGAAGTTTCTTCGCTGAAGCAGTAATGGTAATACATGTAAAAAAAACTTAAAGTGAATTTAATCAGACTAAATTAAACTTCCAAGTTTTAATATGCACATTAATTGCTCATTTATTTTTTTGGATGTTAAGTTTTAAAAATGTATTTTTATATTACTGACATTTCCTTTATAATTATGTTTTTTGTCATCATGTGTCAGGGAAAAAACTAGTTTTTATGTCTGGAAAACAGGGAAATGTCAGGGAATTTTAAAATCTCGATTTGGTGGACACCCTGTTAAAGGTTTAAAGTCCGATTTTTGTATTGAAAATAAAGGATGCGACGATTACGCGGTGGCGACGATTATGCCGTGAAATACGGTAATCATCTAAAGACAGCATTGTAAAATGATTCTACTACTACTACTACTACTACTACTACTACTACTACTACTACTACTACTACTTATTCTTAATTTATTTATTGGGTTCCGCTTTCACGTTATAGGCTACCCAGCCAGTAGTTGTTTTATCGAGTAAAGACAAAACTATAAAGGATGATATATTAATTGTAATGGGGGCGGATAAGAAATTAGCTGAAAAAACATACGTAGGTGTCATATATTGTGTCAAAAACAAAATACAAAACTTGGGTTAGAGAATGTACGCCAGTGTGATCCATCACGGCGACTATCAACATCACAAACATGACCTGATCAACACATAGGGAATGTAGTCTTATATTTTAATAATGGCTTTAGACAAAAACGTAAAAAAGGGATTCAGTGATAGAAGGCCACTGTAAAATGATTGGATATATGTATGTAAAGATCGCGCACATTCCAGCTAGATATATGTATGTAAAGATCACGCACATTCAAGCTAAGTAGTTCTCGTAATTTTCACCCACAGCAGCACATAGCTATACACACGCAGCCTATAGGATACCTTTGGTGTTTCAAGACACAGAAAATAGAAAAATTAAACTTGCATGAACCCAACTTTCACACTGGGGTGAAACGCTGGCAACCGGGAATGAGTTGGCTGGAAAATTTATGATGTCCATTAATGGACCATTTAAATTGCTGGTATTAAGAACAATGATTCCGCTTTGGAACGGGTATAGCCCTGCTGCAGCTCCTATGAAATCACACAAATTTGTGAATAGTTTCACCTACGCAGTGAAAACATGCCTCAAAGTCATGCCGTCATAATGGTTAGCACAATTAGTTGCCATTCTTGGGTGCCTGAGTTCGATTTCTGGTACCGTACTGCCAGAAATTTAAGAATGGAAGGTAGAACTTCTGGCACATGCGCGTACTTGATAGCATACCTAACCTAAACCTGAGTAACTGCAAGATTACAAAAGAACTACGATGTCATTCTAATCCTAAAGCATCCTACAGACATAGTGGAGTGATTGAAAGTGAGGAATGCTATTCCCACATGTTCCGGAAGACTCGTTCTTTCATTACTTGGAAATATTTTGAATTTAAATTACACTTTAAAGTCTGTTATAAAAAATTAAGGACAGTTTTGAATTAAAAGTCTGAATTTCGGTAATAGGATTGACATTGTCCTTCAACTTACAAATTGTCCATGTTTCGAATTAAACAATTTAAATATCATGCAAAACCGTATCTTATGTTTCCGGGAACGAGAGATTCTTCGAATTAGGTGCTATTTTGATTTAACCTATTTCTAATTATCAAGGCTGTGCGGTAAATGCATCATTGCTTGCAAACATGAAATCAGTGGCCTCTGCCACCGAACTGACTAAGTTTTTCTCTGTGCTCGTTGCTGTAATTTGGATTGCACGAGCAGTAAAAAGGGTGTCTCCAAATAAAGTACATCATTTGTTTCACCGCGTCAAGTTTGTCTCTCACCCTGACTAAAGAACCATAATAAACCAGTTTACTGATGTGCTATAACAAACTCTTGAACAGGTAAACATCCTAGACCCTACAGTTAGAATCGAGATATCACCTACTCAACCACGTGTTGTACACAAGGAGAAATGTGACATATATGAACCTACAGTTCCATATTATGCTGAGAAATATCACCTGAAATTCATAAAAGGCATTACGATTGATGATTGGAGCAAGAGGCACCATTGTGTATTTCACAACTTTTGCTAGAAAGTGAATTTGGATAACTAATTTATTAAGGACATTGGGATAACAATGATGAAATGCTCATTAACAATAGTAAAAAATCATTTGTATTCCTTAGGTATATATTTGCCCTATAAGGAGTTCCTCATAAGTTTCAAATTATTGATCACGATTTTTACTGAGTAGTATGTATAATATAGTATACTAATCCTTTATAGACAGTATATTGTACTTCTCCTACTCCATGACGTCTTCCACTTTTTCCTTCCAAAATAATAAATCAGGCTTAAAAATTACTTTGTGAAATCGTATCAATGCCTTTCGTGTACAGTAGACTATTTTTGTCTGCACACAAACGCCGAACATCAGATTTAATTATGCCATATTTTCTTGTAACTGCCCAACTATTCATTATTTCTGCGTGTTTAATATCCATTAACTTAAAATCTTCATTATAAAATCGGAGAGAACCCGTTGTAAAATTTGCTGGCAATACCTGTTCCCTGTGTCTCTACAATATGATGAACCATCAGGAAAATATTCTTGCTGTCTATAAAACTGGTACTTTTACTAAGCGTCAGGTACAACCGGCTGCCGCTAGCGTACGCCTTGCTTGCTGCCTTCGGCCGACTTCAGCGGCTGGAGATAAAGACTCATATGTTGATTGGAAAATTCTAAATTCCCATGGAGGGAATTAGATATTTTTCACCAATAGAGCATGTCAACATCTGATATGTCATATGTTGATTGTCAAAAAGTTTATTGCGCTGTGGTATGGCTATTCCTCCCTTGTGTTTCTCGCACACATACCTCACAATTTCATCTTTGACTTCTTTAAAGCGCACTAAATGCATTAATTTTTGTACAGTACGCATTCTTTTAACTATCTTTAACTTCAGACTAACGTGGAGCATTAATTTTGGTTATACCATATTTTCTTGCAGTTTTCAACATTATTATTCATTTGCACATGTTTAATAACCACTAACTTAAAATTGGGATCATAATATTGACGATCGCGTTGAAAATTTGCCAGCAATGCCTGATCACGAAACTACGATCCATCACGAAAATATTCCTGCTGTCTTAAAACTGTTAGGTCTAATTTTACCAAGTGTCAGGTACAGTAGATGTGCTTTAACTGTGCCACTGAGTAGCTGTAGCCTTTCCAAGACTTTGAAGTTTTGCATGTTTTGATGCCATTATTTGGATTTGAGAAACATTCTTGTAGATGCTAGTAGAATGTCATTGTCACTTCACGATTTCCCAAGAACTAGTGACGTTACACAAACAGGCACTGTGTACAATGAACTGGCGTGGCTAGCGACGTTTAATAAACACGCTGAATTTGATGGTCAGCGAGTTTTGTGTGTGCACGGGAGTTGGGTTGGGTGAAGGGAAGCAGCGTAGTTACAATGGTAGATGCCAATGGTGTTCATTTAGGTCGTGAATGCAAGACGAACCGTGATTTTTCACCTGAGATTCTGAGAAGAAAGTCATCTTGGATTCGGAGAAATATGGTATTTTGCACTACATTGTAATTGTCAATCGACTTTTCATGTAAGCTTTCTCCTTGGCAGCCTGCAAATGATGGAAGCAGAAATAAATGCAATCTAAATAATGCATTCTGTGGTAGTGTTGGTTCAGAAGATTGATCTATAAGTTGAGACAGAAGCAGCGTTAGATAGAAAATACTGATGAGTTCTTATGAATTTCATAGTTGGTTCCATTTTGACTAAAAAGAATTTATTAATGCACTACCTTTGTAGTGAATCAATACTTAAAAACAACCATTTAACAACTAAAAAGTCAACATCTAAACTAGAACAGGTTTTGGCCTTGTTGTGTTGATCATCATTCAGATTCAATTAAATATTTTAATCATATGGCAGTGACATGTTAAAAATAGGATATACTTTTAATCAAATGGCAGCAGCATGTTCAAAATAGGATATACACATTATAACAAATTTTTTACAAATGAAAATTAATGGTCTCATTATTGTACAGTAGAAGTCCGTTATAGCGAGAATTCATAACAGCGAAAAATTTACTCGCTATAACGGATTGCCGTTATATCCGATTTTTGTATAAAAGTCGGAAAACCCTTCATGCACTTTAAAATCTGTATGAAACAGCAATCAGTTTGTTCAAAACGTGCGTTTCCGTAGATGATATCCACACTACGGCTTACTTGTTTGTTATTTTTCGTAATCTGATAGTACGTGAAAGTGTATGTTTAATTTCATTCTGAAAAATATATAGTACCGTATATCTCCGAATCCAAGATAAACCCCATATTTTCTTTTAAAAAATTTAAATCAGGCTCAAAAGGAAGTTCGTAAAATCGTATGAATGCCTTGTCCTACAGTAGGCCTACGCATTTTTAGACTATTTTTAGACGCCGAACATTGACTTTCGTCACGCCGTGTTTCTTTATTTTTGGCGGCTGCACAATTATTTATTTCCGCGGGTTTAAGGATCATTAACTCAACATTCGCATCATAATACCGAAGAGAACTCGTTGAAAATTTTCTGGCAATACCTATTCCTTGCGTCTCTACAATACAACGATCCATCAGGAAATTATTCTTGCTGTCTATAAAACTGTTACTTTTACGCAGCGTCAGTTATAACCGGCTGCCGCTACTCACACGTCTCGCTTGCCGGGTTCGGCCAAATTCAGCGGCTAGTGATGTATTGACCTAATCACGAACGTTGAAAGTCAACGAACGAGTTTATTGCGCCACGGTATGGCCATTCCGCCCTTGCGTTTTTCGTGCACATACCTCACAATTTCATCTTCGACTTCTTTAAGGCGTCCTTGTTGCGGACCACTGAATGCATTTTTTGTACAGTACGCATTTTTTTAGCTCTTTGTCTTCATGCTAACGCCAAATGTTGGCTTTAGTTAGGCCTATGCCGTATTTTCTTGTGGCTGCACAATTATTCTACATTTCCATGTATTTAATAAACATTAACTTATAATTGGCATCATAATATCGACTAGAACCCGTTGAAAATTTGCCGGCAATACCTTTTCCACGTATCTTTACAATTCCTGCTGTCTATAAACCTTAATTTTACTAAGCGTCAAGTACAATAGACGCGTTATGACTCTGCCACTGAGTAGCCAAGGCTTTTCTAAGAATTCGAAGGGTCGCATGCTTTGATGCCATTCTGCAGATTTGAGAAACACACAGGCTCTGTACAACCGGTTGTCGCAGCTAGTGATGTGTAGTAAAGAGGCGGTCGTTTATTGTCAACGAGTTCTGTGCGCGTTTGAAAAGAAGCAGCGTGGTTACCGCGGTAGTTGCCAGTGGTATCCATTAACTTACTCTTAGGCCACGAATGCAACAACCCTTGAGTTTTCTCATGAGATTCTGAAAAAAAAAAAAAGTCTTGGATTCGGAGAAATAGGTATCACTCCAGAGATTTCTGTGGCAAACACCTCCACTTTCTTCTTCAAACAGCGTCACCTAACCTAACCGTATATGTAGCCTATCATGAAAACATATTTGAAACGCATGTAGAGAAATTACGTGTAAATAGCCGTAACTAGACGCGAGAAGATATGAAATATCCTCTGAAATCAGTGATGTACTCTGCCATATCTTGAGGTGTATCACATTCTTACTTAATTTCCGTATATAACATTAAAATTAAGATATCGTTTACTTCAGTTTTTATTTTTAACGAGTTAACAACTGCTATCGGCCACGTTATTTACGCATGTATTACGAAAACGTGTTTTCCTCTTTCATTTCGAATTTTCTTTAGAGAACATCAGTCAATGGGTATTACTAATAAACTCCAACATCGCCTTTGAATGTCAACGAGAGAGCTCGCAAATGCACAAAGTGAGAAAACTATACCGTACTGAAGATGATCGATAGCATTTTGTTGCAAACGTTTCAGTTTTCTTATTCAAACAGAGTCACGTGTCCTAACTTAACCGTACAATACGTATGATGAAAACACGTAACTATACGTAATGATGGAGAAATTGTAAAACCTTCAACCTAATGTTCTTCCATACAGTTGGAGAAGCCCCAATTCATGCTGTGATCAATCTCTAGTCATTTAAACTTTCATCCGTACAGTAGGAGAAATCCAATTTTACACTTTGGACGTTTTCTAGTCATTGTAAAATTAATTAATTTAGTTGCTTCCTTGTTCACAAATTCTGGCTTTTTATTTATTGTACATATTGTAAACTATGTAAATATCACCTAAGGCAATACTTTTGTAAAAAAATTTTTTAGCATAAGACCATTGTATTTAGTATTAAGTTCCAATGTCTAATAGATTTAAGACTTGACCTTAAGATTAGTATTAGGTTGAAGATGCCCAAAACTTGGGTGAAACATGTTTCTAACTAGTGTTTATAATTCATGTAGGATTTAATCACTACAAAATATAATTGTATTGAATAGGTGGACACAGTAATTTTATTCTTGAAAGAATTTTACTTATATTATTATATAACATGAAGTCCTACCGATATGTCATATGAGCTGTAAAGGACATTGTCTTTTTCACTCGCGAAAAATTGAAAGACAGGCATCATTCAAGGATTATGTAAATGTTGACGCTAACCTCGTCACTGAAGAAGCCATTACTATCTTGGAGATAGTTGAAGATGTACAGCAGGATCTGAGTGAGGTCTGTAATGATGACATTGACAACTATGATACTGAAGAGCCGCAGCATTCTTCAGTGGACGTAATGATGGTGTCGCCGGGCTGAGTGGCTGAGATGGTTGAGGTGCTTGCCTTCTGACCCCAACTTGGCAGGTTCGATACTGGCTCAGTCCGGTGGTATTTGAAGGAGCTCAAATACGTCAGCCTCATGTCGGTAGATTTACTGGCACATAAAGGAACTACTGCAGGACTTCGGTGTCTCCGAAAACTGTAAAAGTAGTTACTGGGACGTAAAGCATATAACATTATTAATGATGGTGTCAGTGTTTTATGAACTGTCAAAATTTTTGTTACGAGCCGTAACGTTTCTGAGGACATAATGGCAAAATAATGGAGAATGCTGTTCATGCCGCAGCCAACAAAAAACAATTCAGGATAACAGACTACTGTGTTTTGTAATGAGGTTCTTTCCCCTTTCTTTGTATTTTGCTTTTCCTGTCTGGGTGCATTCCTTTTTTGTATTGTTTAATTTTGTCATATATATTTTGTAACATAGCTCAACTCCATATTTACAGACAAGCATTTTTCACAATTTGTTTCCTCCTTTGGTCCCCTGGCAAACGTATAAACAAAATGTTACTGTATTTGTTGCAAAATCTAATGTAGATAAAGTAAAGGAAAATTAATCTTGCCTTATATATTGCTAAACATTATCATTTTATTGGTACCAATTACATCTGGAAGTCAAAGGGAATATTTTTTTTTAAAGTCAAAACTTGTGCGCCGTTACTGTAACTTACTTTTTGATTCCCTATTCAGTACTTTTTACTTTCATAATCAATAATGTTACAATGTCCTTTTCTGCAGAGAACATAGAGAAGGCAATAGAAGAATTATCGCCAGCAGCAGCCAACATATGTCGCAATCTTCGCTCAGGATTCTCAATTACGCAGATTTTCATGCAGTATTCAAGTGTCACTGAAGAACTTGTGATGTTAAAAAATGAAAATAGAAATCTTCAGGATTATATCCATGCTGTTGTTACGGTAAGTCATAAATCAGTTTGAAGAAAGTTTTTGTGGTTTCTTTGTATGGTAGATAAGCATACATTTCTCTCTTACATTTTGGGTTGGAGATAAAAAATGGCATTTTAGCAGTTGTTCGACAACAAATAATTAGGATAATTTGAAAGTTTTCTTTTTCTTGGCCTTTTCCCCTAATTCTTGTGGTAGGCACATTGTGAAGATTCAGTCTAGTTTTACAACTGGCAGTCCTTCCCGACACCAACACCATGTGGAGCGATGTATTCACTGTTGCATGTTTCTGTGGTGGTTGTTAGTGTGATATGTTGTGTGTAAAAGATTATGTGTATTATTACTGACACAATCACCCACTCCTGGAGCTAGAGCAATTAAATCATCGGCATTCATAATGCCTTGCCAGGAATCAAACCCGGGACTCTTTGAACTGAAGGCCACTACACTGACCATTCAGCCAAGGAGCCGGACAATAATTTAAGTCATAAGTCATCAATAAGAAAAAACAATAAAGGAAGACAAGCCTCGTTTCCCATTCAGATACATATATTGTATGAGGATGGTTGCCTACTTGTTCTTACTCTTAACCCATTATCCTTATATGAGGACACCAAGATTTTATGGTGAGAAAAAGAAACTGTATTTGATACTTCATGGCTATTGTTATAGGAAGATATTAGGGTAACCTTTCTTTCAATTATTATGAAGTAAACTATTGAGATATCTCAACACCTAAAATAAGTGAAATTTTCTCATGGCTTGTAAAGAAGTGTTTTGCAGGTTCCACATACTAGGGCATTGATTTCTGTGATTTCAGTTTTTGACTCCTATACTGCTAGAATATTGCAGACAAAGTCTTGAGTTTGTTGTACATCCATTGTTTACTTTTATTTGCTGCGTTGTTGTATTGTTGATGTAATCGGTTGTTGACTATTTGCTCATGTTGCATTTGTGAACCAGTTACTACTTAGATTATCACTCTGTACACTGTCGGAGTTCCCCTTGACTGTCTTGGCTTGTAGTATGGTGAGTTATATTTCAAATTTATATTCTGCATTTTTCTCCTGTGGAAACAAGTGGTGAAAGAGAAGATTTTGCTCCAAGTCTTCCAGCTAGTTACATCAGTACATCAAGAAAATGGTGCCTCCTTACTGATGAGAATGCAACTGGAAGAAAGAATATACTCAGTATACAAAACTGCCAGATAAGAGAAAATACAGAGGTGAAACTGGAGAGATTCAAGTAGGAACTCCAATCTCTCTCACCAAATGGAATCTTTGAAAAATTTGTTCATGAAGAAATACTTGAACGCATTGTAAGGGAAACCGTTCTGATATATTGTAAAAGAATATACCAGATTTTACTCTCAGCCCTCACAAAATAAGCAGTTTTGTAGGGTTCCTTATTTTTACTGGATGCCACAGATTACCTTTGGAAAGAATGTATTGGTCTAAAGATGAAGACTTAAGTGAGGAAATTGTCAAGGAAGTAATGCCAAGATCTGAAGTGGAAGAGGCTAATTCATTTTTGCAATAATCTTGTCATTAAAAACAAGTATGACAACGGCTTCAAGATGTGGCCTCTGATAGATATGATGAATGCAGCTTTTCAACAGTTTAGAGTGTTTGAAGAATGTTTAGTAGTGAATGGAATGAAGGCTCGCTCCCACCTAGTGGAATCGAATCGAACCAAACAGCCGAAATTTCCACTCGACCGCTCACATCTAGCGGAACAGAATCGAACGGGATTCTACGGGAAACGTCACAGGCTTGCAATGGATGGTCTGACAGAAGGTGTGAGGAGGTAGAAAATTATGAGAGATCAGAGAAGTTTCTGGGTGCACGAAATTAACAAGTGAGCCGAAAGAAGAGTACTCAAACTTATTTGAATGTTGAATGCGCGATGAAGCTAAGTTTTGACGGTAGGTCTACTTCACAGTTACTGTATTGCAATTTCAACAACTATTTCTGATAGTAGATTTTAACAGAAAAGTTCAATTTTACAGGAGGAAATGCTACATCAGATGCAATGGGAGGCCCAGTAGATTGCGTTCCGTGGTAGCATGAAATCATTAATCGAGGTAGCCTCAACATTCCTTTTTATTATCATTATTATTATTATTATTATTATTATTATTATTATTATTATTATTTTTTTTCAATTTGCTAGGTCTTATGGCGACGATGGGATAGGAAAGGGCTAGGACCGTAGCCTTGATTAAGGTACAGACCCAGCATTTGCCTGGTGTAAAAATGGGGAAACCACGGAAAACCATCTTCAGGGCTGCCGACAGTGGGTTTAGAACTCACTATCTCCCGAATGAAAACTCACACCTACGCAACCCTAACCGCACAGTACACATACGACAGTTTGAAACCTTGGGAATGCCACTTACGAAATCGTTCACTGAAAATATAATAAACACTTAAAAGATACATCCTATGTGAGATGTGATGTCAATTATCGTACTGATATACTGTATGTGGACTCCGACATAACATGATTTAGTGATGAAGTCAACAAAAATTATGAAATAAATTGTATACAGACTACAGTAACCTACCACAAAATTGAATATTCTAATAAGTTTGGTTTTCCATAGCCTTGCTTATATCCTCCCAAGCATTATTTTTTACGTTGTTGCGGTAATGCTCGTGGGTCTTGTAGTAGAGGAAATTATATTTTTGAACTAAACTAATGCGTTTTTCCGTGTCTAGTATTAATAAGTTAAATAAACGATCACAAAACAGAACATTCCCGACCGTATCCAACAAACAGCTGACTCTCCAGCTGAAGCTGTACCGTATCCAACAAACAGCTGAAGCTAATACACATTTGCTGGCTTGCCGCCAAATGGTCGTCCTAAAGATCTCGACACGACCCGACCGTCTACGAAGTTGCACGAATCTTGATAATTCTGTTCGATTCCGCTCCGCTAGTCAAAAAATATTCTTGGCAGAGAATCCCGTTCTGTTCGATTCGACTCGTGGCGATCGCCATCTCTATCTCCCATTTAAACACATGTTAAAAACGAGTTCTGTTCGGTTTGATTCGATTCCGTTCCACTAGGTGGGAGCGGGCCTTGATAGTGAAATACTATAGACATAATAACCGGAAACAGTTCATCAAAGGCAAGCCTGTTAGATTCGGGTACAAATTATGGGCCCTGTTGGATCTAGTGAATACTGTTTCAATTTTTTTCAATCTGTATTATGGAAAGAATCAGACTGAGGGTGAAAGACAGGATATGTTACTGGGATCGCATGCTGTTCTGTACAGAGTAGACTGTGTGGACAATCCTAGGAGCCACATAGTGTTCCTATGACAACTTTTTCATGAACAGAGACCTGATTCATTTCTGATCCCTTGGAAATAGAACAACATGTACCTTAAATGAGAATCGAACAGGTTACTGTCCTTTGAGGATGAGTAAAGAGCAGAATATAAAATCCTAGAACCTACTGTCAGAATTACAATGTGACCCTTTGCATAGTGATTCGATGTGTACCACAATAAGTTTAGAGTTAATGTACATGGCTGCTCTTAAGTAAGACAATAGAGGTTGGAGACTTGATATCTTTATGTCCAATTAAAAATTCATATAGGAAGATGAAATCATTCAAAGTTTAAACACACTGAGTCAAATTATATACATTCAATTAAAATCTTGATGTTGTATGCATAGTCTGTGATGTTTAGTCTTGAATCGATTAACCACTAATGATAAAAATCATACTAACACTCAATCCACTGGACAAGTATAACGATGTGCCCAGACACATGAAATTTATGGTTATGCAAAGATGCAGTCTTCTGTGAAAGTACAATGCTGCTGAATTAATCTAAGGGATATCCTGATGTGGAAAGTAGTATAAAGTCATATGCAGGTTTTGGGCAATGTATTAAGGTTATCTAGAAAGGAGAAAAAATGGAAGCCATATCTTAGTCAAAGGTGTGAGGAGTACGGAAACGGAACACAACGATCATGACCTGTTAGTGTTGTGAGGGCTTGGCAGAAGTTTAGGCTCAAGGTGATGGGAGAGAGTGTAGGGGAAGAGAGAGAGAGAGAGAGAGAGAGAGAGAGAGAGTGAGAGAGAGAGAGAGCGAGTGGGCAGGGGGGGGGGGGGGGGTTGAGGACTACTGAGTGACATTTATTGAATTTTTTATCATAAAATTTGGCACCTATGGGGATTATAGACTCCAAAAGAACATGCAGCAAAACCTTGTTAAGACGTTTCTGCGGGGGACAAGCTATCCAATAGGGATATTGGAAACACTTAAGTTTTTTTCTGACATGAGGGCATGTTACCTCGTGTATCCCCGGGTAGGTACAGTGTAAACTATATCTACCATATCTAAAGATGAGAGGAAAGTACTAAAGGGTGTGAAAAACACAAGAGGAGAAATATGAAAACCTTTTCTCCTGGGGCTTATAAAATAACAAGTGCAGTGAAAGTTGTGAAAAACACCAAACAACAAATATGAAAATATGTGCATGGGGGGCCGATAAAAATATCAGAGTAGTATTGCAGATCACACTCTTTCTAAAACAAATGTTAGTAGAAACATTTTACAGTGGAGCCTTGGATTGCGAGCATAATTCGTTCCGGCAACATGCTCGTAATCCAGATCGCTCGTATATCAAAGCAAATTTTCCCATAAGAAACTATTGAAACTCGGATGATTCGTCCACAACACAAAACCATTTATTCGCATAACATTTCTAAAACAAAATATAACGTAAAACAATTAAACTGCACTTTACCTTACAATAGAATCATTGTTGGTGTGAGGGAGACGATAGATGAAATGAGAAGAGTTACTGTGTAGCACGAATTTCACTAACGGAATCACTACTGTCGGTTGGCTCATTGGAAGTGTTTTCTTTTCGTGCAAATTTAACGAGGACCCTGTCCAATGACTGTTGCTTTTGCCTCTTTTTGAGGATTTCACGAAAATGTGACATGGCATTGTCGTTGAACAGATTCATACACTGTAATCATCTCCTTCTTCCGACCGAATTCCTTTTTAGCCTTCTTTTCGTTCACAGGGCCCATCGTTGCAGAACAGTTATATCACGGATGACAGAAACAAAACATGTACACTCGTACGGTGTTGACTATGCGAGCGAGGCACGCCAACTGAAGTCCAGCGCGGGAAATGATTACACACACTTTCCCAGGAAAGAGAGTGGCAGGGGTAGGGGAAAACAACGGCACAGGGGAGGTGGAAACGTACGTACACGTGACGCTCATGTTGCGAAACCTCACTCGCTTATCAAGTCACAGTTTATTTAAAATATTTGCTCGTCTTGCAAAACACTCGTAGACCAAGTTACTCGTAATCCAAGGTTCCACTGTATTTCGGAGCAGGCTTCACAAATTATTATTAAACATTATTATCTAATTACACACTCTGACAATGAATTGAAGATTGCACTTTACCATGTGCGACTGGCATGAACTACCTTGGCTGCCATTTTGAACCAAACAAAACTTCGACCAACTTGAGTGATAGTCAGAACTGGAAGGTGTGAGTTCAACATTTGCGACCTCTGCACTCTTTTAGATGCGGACGCCAGTCCACTTTCTGACAGATGTTAATTTTGTTTTCATTAATAAGGAATTTCACGACTTGTTCTGTATCCATAACCAGGCTATCACAAGACAAATATGCACCACGTTAGTCAATATCACAGTTTTATTGCTAATCCAGATGTAGGCTACCGTAGCACGCGACAAAATATTCACTACACTTCACTGTACCAGTCAACACAAAAGAAATGTCTAGCTTCTGAATGGAATGCAAAATTCAAACACAAATAGGCTTACAGTGTTATTCAGCAATCTCGCTGCTAACCAGCAAGCAAAACTAAACATTCCTTAGGGTAATGGCTTGCTCCCCGAAAGTGCAACTTATTCTGTGAAGTTCAGGAATTCATGGCCTTTTGTTGTAATCACGCAACTGTGGCAATGGCTCTTACCAGATAAATCGTGTTTATTTCACAAGGGATGACAAATAACATTTTCGGGGCTAGGAAAAATGAGATCGTATTAAGTGGTAATGGCAAAAATTAGTGATGCGATAAGTGAGGTATTCTTATGTAGATTTATTAGGATGAGAATCGGGACTTTGAAATTACGTGTTAAGCGGAAAAATGTATTAATGAGGAACGCACTAACGAGGTTTCACTGTAAGTGTTTTACTTGAAATATTAATGAAATTTCCTAAGATTGGTTAACTGGTCAAGCAAAATAAAATACTCTTCACTGATGTTAAGAAGGGGACCTTTCTGATTGAAACTGAGTAGGTTCAAATCCTGTTGGATGTTAGTGAAATAATGGTTGAAATATTTAACATTCTGGCCCATAGCAGAAAATTTGTGTTTGTTGGAGTGAACATGTTTGAGATAGCAGACATTAAAAGTTTCTCAGTTTGACCTGCATAGGAGGTTCTACATTCGGAGTGTTGATGGTACTTCTCCACTGTTGCCTCTACTTCCATCATTCCTCTTCAGTAATTATATTCCAGTCCAGTCTTGTTTTACTTATATGAATGTACATTATTAATTAATTATTAATCATTAATCTATAAAGTCTGTTTGAGGTAATTTATTGTTGATGGCATGGGTTACTGTAGTCAAGTCCTTGTTCGTGAACCATGGGCACTGGCTGAGTGGCCTAGTAAGTGGTCATGAGAGTCGGGATAACAGTTGCCATGGAATGAGAGTGGGCATCTCGGACATATTCTGAATCATGACCCTCCTTGTGCTCAGGCGGCTAAGACTATACAATCCACTGGTGGAACCTAACCTGTCAGAGGAGAGATGCTCACCTAGACTGTGTGTAAGTAGGATAGCCTCCTGCTTCATGAATTTACCAAGCTCAGAAGAGCAAGCCTCGGACCTATGGGAGTAATGGAGTCCCACTCCCATTTGACAGGCGAGAGACTTCTTGGAAACAACTTGGCGAACAAAATGGAATTTAATGAGGAGCTATGAATATTAATGGGGCTTACGGAAGAAAGAAAGTAGAACTGGCTGAGTCAGCAAAGAGGATATCTGGATGTGGTGGGAGTTAGTGATATTCGGGTAAAGGGAGATAACGAGGAAGAGAGAGATTATAAAGTGTACTCGACAGGCTTTTCATCAGGAATGCTATTGCACATGACATAGTTTTTGTTAGGCACGTAAATGAGCAAATGATGTGGGTAGATTTGTCAGTTGGAGGAATTAGGTTGAGAAATGTCTCAGTGTATTCACCATATGAGGGTGCAGATGAGGATGAAGTTGATAAGTCTTATGAAGCATTGCATGACATTATAGTCAGGGTCAACAGCAAGGATAGGATAGTGCTAATGGGTGATTTCAATGCAAGAGTTGGAAATAGAACTGAAGGATATGAAAGGATGATTGGTAAATGTGGGGAAGATATGGAAGCTAATATGAATGGGAAGTGTTTGCTGGACTTTGGTGCTAGTATGGGTTTAGCAGTTACGAATACATTCTTCAAGCATAAGGCTATTCATCGCTACACATGTGGGAGGGTAGGTGTAGACTATATCTTAACCGACTCCGTTTCTAATGATCTAAAGATAAGAGGTATAGAACTAAATGAGGCCACAGCACTAGTTGCAAGTAGAGGATTGCGGTGAAGTTTAGTAAATTCACAGAGGCTTTCAGACTGAATGCTGAAAGGCATAACGGTCTGTAGTGATATATGTATGAGATTTTTTTTAAATATTACAAGTTACGTCACACGAGCCGATGAGGAGATAGGAAAGAACTAGGAGTGGGAAGGAAGCAGCTGTGTCCTTATTTAAGATACAGCCCAATTAAAAAAAAATTTCGTGTGGCTATTTCTAGCCGAGTGCAGCCCTTGGAAGGCAGACCCTCCGATGAGGGTGGGCGGCATCTGCCATTTGTAGGTAACTGCATGTTATTGTGGTGGAGGATAGTGTTATGTGTGGTGTGTGAGTTACAGGGATGTTGGAGACAGCACAAACACCCACCCCCCGGGCCACTGGAATTAACCAATTAAGGTTAAAATCCCCGACCCGGCCGGGAATCGAACCCGCGACCCTCTGAACCGAAGGCCAGTACGCTGACCATTCAGCCAACGAGTTGCTCTATACAGCCCCATAATTTTCCTGGTGTGAATATGGAAAACCATGGAAGCTATATTCAGGGCAGCTGACATAAAATATGTATTAAAATCTAATGCAGTAAAATATGACAGTAAAATCTTGTGAACATAAATTGGTTCCATCCACTGAAGTCTTTAAACTAATATTGCTGTTGTCTCGTATAAAGTCAATATGGAAATTGAAACCCTGATTAGATAATATTCTTGATAACTGTCGTTTCTGTTTGATGCTGTGCTAATGACTCTACTAAAGCATAGATTCCAACGTTATTAATGATGTAAGTACAGTAGAACCTCGATTATACGTTCCCGGAAGCTACGTTTTCCCGTATTATCCGTTTAAATTACGTGGTCCCGCGAGCATCCTAATTAAATCACGTTGTAAAAATCCTGCATTATCCGTTCCTCGAAGAAACGATTTCCCGTATCAACCGTTCAGAAATCTCAGTCCCATCAACGCTAAATCCTCGATCACGCGTTTTTCAAGAAACTGTATCTCACGAAAGGACGGCAACGCATACTTGCGGATCTTGGTGTTAACGTCCAGTCATTGCAGTAATTTGAGGAAGAGGAAAAGCGATCGACGGTGAACTTGCATAAGGGACCATCTTAGCATCGCATTCAGGTGGTATTGTTTAGAGAATCGAAATCACAAAGCAGAGTGTGTCCACAATAATTGGAAGGAGACAGAGCGCATTTCGACAGCTCTACTTGAAGACGGAACGAGTTTCGTCAAATGTTCATACTTGCAAAGCGTCTACATTATGTCCAGGGTTAGATGTTTACTTTTTTTTTTTTTCGAGTGTATCGCCGAACAGGTTTTCGGCACTTCCCTCAGGGCACTGTATAGTCACTGAGCTTTTAGGCAGGAATCTAAACTGCTCCTTCTTAAGTAACATAAATTTAGTATTTTAATATTATCGCATACGATTACATTATCGAGACCTGAACAGATGTTGCACCTTACATACATAAAGCCATGGAAGGTTTTGGGATTGCCTTTTACTGTTTTGGTCCTAATGTAAGACTAGGAATTTCACGTTATTGTGTTAAAATGTTAAAACCGCAGTCGTTTTATTTGCGCACGTTACATGTAAAAACCTTTGCATCATTTCACACTCGTACCGACTTGGACAGCGAGCGCGTTTTCCAGCTGAGGTCAAGGTCGTGAATAACCATAAATTCGGAAGTTTTGATATTTTTTTCTCTTTCCAATTTAATCGTGATTAGTGATGGACATTATTGAATATAATGCATTCGAAAACTTGAGAATCGATACTTACCTTCGAAATAATATTCTCGAGTTCAACATAACCTTTAAAAGTCGATGTAGGACGTAGGCTTAATTTGCGCAGTAGATTTTCACAAACTGACTACGAACAGTATACCGGTGACCAAATTACAATGGAAGATTTAAAGAAAAAGGGATTTCGCCATCATACTACTACTACTACTCCTCGGCGCTACAGCCCTTGTAGGGCCTTGGCCTCTGACGATTGGAGCCCAATCTTCACGATCTTCTGCACGCCTCCTCCATCTTCGTATTCCCATCTTTCTTAAATCCTGCTCCACATCATCCAGCCATCTTTTCCGGGGTCTTCCTTCCCATCTTCTACCACCTGGATTTCCCTTATAGATCTTCTTGACAACCCTATTATCTGGCATTCTCTCCACGTGTCCCAACCACCTTAATCTGTTGCTTTTTATTTCTGTTACGATACTTGGATGTCCATAGAGTTCTTCCAATTCCTTGTTTTTCCTTATTCTCCACAATTCCCCTTCCTTCACCGGGCCAAAAATCTTTCTCAGTATTTTTCTCTCCCATCTGTTCAACAGTTCTTCATCTACTTTGGTCATTGTCCATGTTTCAGAGCCATAAGTTACCACTGGTCGTAATACTGTTCGATAGACTGTCAACTTTAATCTACCAAGGCTGCGTGATCTAAACACTTTCAATAAAGCTAAGTAAGCCCTATTGCCCGCAGCAATCCTCGCTTTTATTTCCTCTCATGTCATTATCTTTTGTCACCACCACTCCTAAATACTTAAACTTCTCACATCTCTCGTAGTTAATCCCATTTAATTTTATGCACTTGTCTTCCCTTACTACGGTCCTCCTAGATGCAAACAAGTAACGAGTTTTGGCATTATTCACTCTTAGGCCCATTTCACCTCCTTCCTTTTCTAATCTATCCAGTCCTTCCTCTAGGTCTTTCAATCTTCTAGACAGCATATCAACATCATCAGCATAAGCCAGATTCTGTGTTACACGGTTGAACAGCGTACCGCCTGGATTACTGACCTCCACCTTTCTCATCACACGCTCCAAAACCACATTGAAGAGCAGGGTAGATAACACATCCCCTTGCCGCAAACCTTGGTTTACTTCAAACTCTTTAGTAAGATTTCCTTCTATTTTAACCATGCATTTAGTACCTGTTAGGGTCATTTGTACCAGTCTTATCAATTTAGTTGGGAACTCAATGTCTTCACGCTATCATAAGCCTGCCAAAAGTCCACAAACAGCTGATGCACATCCACATTATATTCATAGCATTTCTCCATTATTTGCCTGACAGTGAAGATGTGATCTGTTGTTGATCTACCCTGTCGAAAGCCACTTTGGTAGTCTCCTAGTATCTGCTCAACCAGTGGAGTGAGTCTCATAGACAGAACCTTGGCTAAGACCTTATAAACCACACTAAGCAAAGATATACCTCTATAATTTTCACAATTGCTTTATCTTTCTTCTTATGAATTGGGCAAATAATTGCTAAGCTCCAATGCTCTGGCATTTGTTCTGTTTCCCAAACTTCCACAATTAGTTGGTGAACAAGTTGCGTCAACTGCTCACCGCCGTATTTAATCATCTCAGCCGAAATGTTATCACTTCCTGGAGCCTTATTATTCTTCAAGTACTTAATTGCCGTCATCACTTCTTCTATAGATGGTACAGGCACTGGTTTTAAATCTAGGCTAGGATCCTGCCAAGGCTGCTCATCCACTTCTTCCAATCTCACCGTCTCTGCAGCCACATTCAACAGTTCACTAAAGTATTCCGCCCATCGGTCAAGAATCTGGTCTCTTCCCCCAGTCATGTTTCCTTGTTTATCTCTACAGAATACAGCATGTGGTTGAAAACCTTTCTGTACATCCTTTATTTTCCCATAGAACTTCCGTACTTCTTGCATATCATATTGTTCCTCCAAATCTGTAATCCATTTCCTCTCTGCCTCTCTCTTCTTTCTCCTACAAATTCTGTCTGCCTCTTTCCTCTTCTTCCTAAATTCTTCTACAGATGTTCTTGTTTTCCTGCTAAACATTTTCTTCCTTGCTTCATTTCTTTCCTCAACTGCTCTTCTGCAATCATCATCAAACCATCCTTGCCTTTTGGTCTCAACTCCTAGTACTTCATCCGCAGTTTCCTGCAATGCATCCCTCAATAAAAGCCACTTTCCTTCGATGTTTTCCACTGCCCAGCTTTGTTGTTTAGCCTCCAATTTCTTCTCCATCCTGCATTCATATAGTTGTGCAGTTTCTTTATCATTCAATTTTGAGACCATATATCTCCTTGGAGGAGCTTTCCCTTTCTTAGCAGATCTGTAAGTTGCAATACGTTGCCTGTATTTTACCCGTACCAAGTAATGGTCCGAATCACAATCAGCTCCCCTACAACTGTCAACTTGTAGTATGTCAGATGCATGTCTCCTATCAATTACTACATGGTCTATTTGATTAAAGGTGACACCATCTGGTGAACACCAAGTGGCTTTCCGTATATTCTTTCTCTGAAACCATGTACTCTTCACCACCATTGAGTTTCCCATGGCAAAATCAATTAGCCTCTGTCCATTATCATTTGACTCATCATGCAAACTTTCCTTCCCAACTGTCTCCCTATAGGCTTCTTCTTTACCCACTTTAGCGTTGAAATCTCCAAGTATGATTTTTACATCTTGTCTTGGGATGCATTCTATTTCTTGTTCCAATTGTCCATAGAACATATCTTTCTCTTCATCCTCAGCCTCTTCTGTATGTGCACACACACACAAGGGTGATATTGAAAAAATGGGCCTTCATCCTTAGAGTGCATATTCTTTCATTTACAGGTTTAAAATTCAAAACTGCTGACTTATATCTGTCATCCACTAGGAAGCCTGTGCCACCTATTGTACCTTTGGCTCCGCCACTATGCAGAACTGTATATCTACCACTTCTAAAAACACCATTTCCTTTCCATCTGACTTCCTGAATTGCTGCTATTCCAATATTATATTTCTCCATTTCTTGTTTTAGATTGTTTAGGGCTCCTGGTTTATTCAGGGTTCGTACATTCCAGGTTGCTACATACATATCATATTTCCGTTTGCATCTTCCATTTCCTCGCGTGGGTTGTTTACCATTATCATCAGTCCGGCTATTCTTGTCTGTGAGTTTCGTAACGAGTTGTTTTTCCGATATAGGGTTGTTAGCCCCATGATCAACCCCCAACCTGGAGGACCAGGGTATCCCTCTTAGTCTGGCCTATCACCTTTGACCTGTCCGGCTTGGGTGGCCCTACCAGGAGCTTATGCTCCCGCCGGCATAGCTCTCAGGATCACTTAGGCACGCAAGCTCCCACGTCGCGACAAGATGAAGATACCAGCGTGGGAGATTTCGCCATCATATCGGACGATTTTGTATCCAATGTGCTTTATTTTACTAGATTAGAGAATTAAAAAATACTTGTGGTTGATTGTTTGGCTTAATGTTAATAGGTTTTTCGAACAGTTTGACCGATCAAAGTTGCTGAACTGAAAGAAGTTTCCCCGGTAAAACTGAATGTAAAGTTTCGAGACTTTTAAGTCGCGTACCGGTAATTAATGTTTGAAGCCGGCCCCGCGGTCGAACTTGCCTGCCTCTCACCCGGAGGACCCAGGTTCGATTCCCGGCCAGGTCAGGCACTTTTACCTGGATATAAGGGCTGGTTCCAGGTTCACTCATTCTACGATTACCTTTAATTGAGGCGCTATTTAATGGTGAGATGGCGATCCCAGTCTAGAGAGGTAGGAATAACGGCCGAGAGGATTCGTCACACTGACCATGCGTCACCTCGTAATCTGCAAGCGTTCGGACCGAGCAGCGGTCGCTTGGTAGGCGGAAGGCCCATTGGGGCTATAGTTTGGTTTAGGGGTGTTTGTAAGATTTTAAGTATACATATTTTTTTTTTTTTTTTTTTTTTGTGTGTGTTTAGCCAAATTGTTCATGGTTCATTCATTCCCGGATTTTCCGTTTTCCCGTGTTGTACGTTTTTTTTTCGGTGGTCCCTCCAAAAACGGAGAATCGAGGTTCCACTGTAATTCTGGCTGCGTGACATAGTTGAAACAATCTAATGGCTTCATCCTAGAATCGATTAAGGATAATATTTCTGATCTCTAGATAAATTTCATGAAAAGAATGCTGACCAGATAAAATTTCCTAGTAAATAAAAAGACAATGTGCATATAAAACCAACCCACATGCTGCATAGGTAATATACAAGTTTTCCTATGTTCAAACTCGAATGTAATGATCAGGGAACGGATTTATATGTAAATACATGTCTCTTTAGAAAGCTAAAATTAATTATATTTTGCATTATCTTTACGAATCATGACGTGTGGAGTTGAAAACTGGAGTATTCATTTTCCATATTTTTTCATATTTTGGAGTTTAGCACATATGTTCCATATTCTTCGTCATTAAAATAAATATAGTTCATATTTCGGCTAAAAAGTATTAAATTATATTAAATTAGCAGTCCTCTCAATAATGGAGAAAGAAATAAAAAATTTACATTCGAAAGATTAATATTTTAATTGGTGTGCAGGTCATTATCACGCCTGTCCACGTCTGGGCTGATAAAATAAGTTGATAAGCGGTGCGAAGAAAGAGAGAGGTTAAGCACGGAAGTGGTGGAGATCAGCCGGTCAGTGTTACCTGAATCACACTTACAGCACTGATAAGCTGCATTACATAACATCGACTGTGTCTGTGCCATAATTTCGTAACTAGGGAAATATCATTCATCGACGATGTGCTAGTGATTTCCGGATAAGCTTGTAATTCGGGCATTCCCTTTGATTGCTTCATAACTCCATCTAGTTCACTACCAGTACCAGTCATTCAGTTTGAATTAGCAGTGAGGCGGATCATAGTATTCTTGTACGTTCGGTGTGTGCAGTTGTATATTGATATTCATTGAAGACATTAACGTTGTTACAATATGCCTGAAGTAGCTCAGTCAACCGGTTTAAAATTGAAAAGTTACATATCAGAATTTCAAGAAGATGGTTTGTCAACTGACAGTAAGATATTATTTTGTAATTTGTGTCATTGTACAGTGACATCTATTCAAAGGTTTCTTGTGCAACAGCACGTTTCAACCAGTAAACACCAGGCTAACAAACAACGGGATTCCAAGCAGAGACAGTTGTTTCTGGACCAGGCGAGTTGGCCGTGCGTGTAGAGGCGCGCGGCTGTGAGCTTGCATCCGGGAGATAGTAGGTTCGAATCCCACTATCGGCAGCCCTGAAGATGGTTTTCCGTGGTTTCCCATTTTCACACCAGGCAAATGCTGGGGCTGTACCTTAATTAAGGCCACGGCCACTTCCTTCCAACTCCTAGGCCTTTCCTATCCCATCGTCGCCATAAGACCTATCTGTGTCGGTGCGACGTAAAGACGCTAGCAAAAAAAAGTTGTTTCTGACACAACCACCAACTTCCAGTGTAACATCCGAGTTCAACACCGATCTCTGCTGTGCTCTCATCTCTGCTGACATACCTCTTCAAACTTAATAATCAGTGCTTTAGGGAATTCCTCGAGAAATATACTAAACGATCCATCCCGGATGAGTCAACGTTCAGAAAAACGTACTGTTCAGCCATATACGATGAAACTGTTCGGAAGATAAGGCAAGAGATTAAAGGGTCCAATTTGGATTTCCATTGATGAGAAAACAGACAAAAGAAGGCAGGCTAATTGGCAACGTAATCATTGGTTTGTTAAGCGAGGATTATTGTAAACTGATTGTCTTACACTGTGATGTTCTAGAAAAGTGCGATAACAAAACTATAGCAAAACTGTTCAATGAGGCTATGGGTATCCTCTGGCCACAGGGCGTTAAGTATAATAAAGTGTTACTTTTTATTAGTGATGCCGCACCTTATATGATAAAAGCCGGAGAAGCATTATGTGTAGTATATCCTAAGATGACTCATTTAACATGTGTAGCACATACCTTTCATCGTGTGGCAGAAGTGGTAAGAGGCAGTTACCCCAAAGTAGATTTATTGATTTCCTCAGTGAAAAAAGTTTTTCTCAAAGCCCACAGAAGAGTTCATCTTTTGAAAGAAATGTACCCAGAGATTCCATTGCCGCCTAAGCCGATTCTAACTAGGTGGGGTACGTGGCTGCAAGCGGTTGAATATTTTGTTGAATATATAAAATGTATTAAGAACGTTCTGCATGCCATGGACTCTGAAGATGCAGCATCAATTGAAGCCGCGAAAACAGTTGTCTGCGATACAAGTGTGAGAAATGACTTGTGTTACATTCAGCATAATTTTTCATGCATCACAAAAACACTGAAAAGGCTCCAAAACTCGCATCTCTCACTTTCTGAAAGTTGTGAAATTGTGAATAAAATTGCGGAACAACTAAATCGTGGTACAGGTAAAGTTGCAGATGTAGCAAACATGAAGATGGCCACTGTACTTTCAAAGAACCCTGGATATGAAGAAATGACAAAGGTTGCTGCAATTCTGTGTGGAGATTTAAGTGTAAAATTAACACTGGATTTAACCCCAGCAGATATTGTGAAGTTGAATTATGCCCCCATTACCTCTTCCGATGTTGAACGCAGTTTGTCAATATAAATTTGTCCTTAGAGATAACAGGAGAAGATTCACTTTCCAGCACTTAAAACATTTTGTAATCCATTGTTTTGGTAACAGAGAATAAAAGATTGTGTGTTCTTCAAATATATTAAAATGAGAAGTGCAACATTATGTTGCATGTAGATCTACTTCGTTTAGCTTCTTTGAACTGATATTAAATGGAAATTAACGTTATATATGTAATATTAAGTCAATATATAATTCCATATTTCAATAAAAATAACTAAATATATATGTGCATATTTCAATAATTATTAGTACATATAAATCCGTTTCCTGTTAATGATTAACAAACCTTTCCCAGTGAAAGAAGCCTAACCATGAAGAAGAATTTGTTGGATAAGTGTCTTGTTGCTTTCAGTCCCATGCAATAACCGTTGACAAAGCTAACTCTCAAAGGTCAGTGGACTCTTGATGCAGATGATGTGGAAACAAACCATAATTCTTCCATCTACATTTGTAATTGCTAGGTACAGTATGTGGATTGTAATATACTGTTGGAAGATGTAGCAAGAACCAAACAAGATACACAATAACTCAAGGCCAAGGTGGGAAAAGCAGAGAAGGGGAGGGCAAGGAGGAAGTGGAGTGTTGATGGGCCTCCAATGTGTAAACCACGTATGTAATTTATGGGTATGATAGTAATGGAAGCTGATCCTAAATGCTCTCTGGATATTTAAATTAGGCAAGAAGTTTGGAGGTTAACATGGCAACACGAACTTCATGAATTATGAGAAATGGCTAATAATTAAGCTGGCCCCGTAGTGTAGGGCGTGCCTCTTACCTGGAGGCTCCGGGTTCGATTCCCGGCCAGGTCTGATTTTTTATCTGGATCTGAGGGCTGGTTCGAGGTCCACTGAGCCTGTGTGATTAGAATTGAGGAGCTATCTGACTGTGAGATAGCAGCCCCGGTCTAGAAAGCCAAAAATACCGGCCGAGAGGATTTGTCAAGCTGACCACGTGACACCTTGTAATCTGCAGGCCTTGAGGCTGAGCAGTGGTCACTTGGAAGGCCAAGGCCCATCAGGGCTGTAGTGCCATGGGGTTCGTTAATTAGGCTAAAAATTAAATTAATACTCATCTTTCCTCTGAATCTGTGTTAGTAATTGAAAATCCTCCTTATTACAATGTTCAAATTAACCATGCATCAAATTCCTCATAAAAAGGAGTAGATATGGTAGACCTGCTTACAACCCATGTCATTTCTTTATACTAAATAATGTAAAGACCAGCATTCTCTGATGGCACTTAAGAAACCTGATTTTAAAACTATATTAAACTGACTTTTTTCTTGCTTCGTTCTAAGACTTCCCACTTATTCGGAAAGTAAGCATGCTTATAAGAATTTGACATTGAGCGGTTCTTCAATATTTCAAAAACCCGTGTGGGTGGGGGACTCAGATGAAGAATACACCCGTGGTATCCCCCTGCCTGTCGTAAGAGGCGACTAAGGGGGGCGACCAAGGGATGATTGTATTAGAACCATGAAATTACTTGTGATTAGTACTACTACGTGGGGAACACCATGGGTCGCTTTTACTTGCGCATGGTACCATTATGTTAGGTACAAAATAGGTTTGTAATTAGTACAACGGAGTGCGTTGCCGGCTTTTGTAGTACCTGTGATTAGTACCACTTTAGGAGCGACACGATGGTTCCGGCTTGCCTATGATTAGTACCCGCTATATGAGGAATAGCATGGGATAGAACGAGTCCCTGTGGTTAGTACACGTATGTGATGAACACCTGTAAAAGGGCGCCGCAAAGTGCGAAACACCATAGGTCTGTATTACATGTGCGAATTTCATTACCTGTGAGTAGTACCATAATGTGTGGAATACCGCGAGTCTACTCTACGTTTCATTAGTACCGCAACCTGACAAATAACAAGGTTCTACTTTCGTAGCAATAAGTACCATTATGAGGGTCCGTTGACTTGGATTTTGGACTCCTTTAGACTACAAGCATCATCGATTCAATATTTTGCTATAGAAGCAGTCCCTTGGTCAGTAATATTATTGTTTTACGTCAGTTTCTGTGAATGTGAGGCATTGCGGGTCAGAGCCACTGACTGTTTTAAATTCATATCCATCCATTCATTCTCTGTCCTCATGTTTTGAATTCTGGTCAGTGGAGGATTTTGAACTTTTAATTTGTCATTACCAGGGACCTGAAAAATTAGCATCTATTTGTTTCAAAATTAGCATATATTTTTTCAAAAATTAGCATCTATTTTTCCAAAATTAGCATCTATTTACAAAGTTAAATAATTGCATGGTATTATTAATTTTAACGATTCCAAGGTAGTGAAGTGCAATTATTGTTCTCAGTTCACAAATACAAATTCACTGTTCAAACGAAAACAGCTGAGATCAGTTTGTAGCATTTCCTGCATCAAATAGTTCACAGAAACAACGTGCAGCTCTCTTTTCGATCTGGCTGGGACTTGGGATATGATGATAAGAACACAACTGCCTAGTCTATCTGTAGATTCATCACAGAGTATGTTGATTATCTTCCCCACTAGAGCCTCTGCTGTTCTTTTCTGGTGGTCAGATGCAACTTCTAGAAAGGAAGAAAGACCTCAAATTATAACAAAATAATTTAAAATTACTGAATCGATTGGGTACAGTAAGATAGTTCGATATGGAAATCCCACTCAAATTCGGTATCCTTCAGTTTTGCGCAAGGTTTCGATGTCGTAATACCTAAACCATACTAGATCAATGAAATTGAAACTTACCCGATAAGTATACTTCACGTAGAGTTCTCGCACATGGCGGCTCTTCATTTGACAACTCAGTAATCCAGGCTCTTACCTCTTTGTTTTCCAGCTTTTCCAGAGGTATATTTCTTTGGCAAATACTTTAACTGTGCGTTTAGGGAAGTTATATCTGGAAATTTTTTGTTGTTTACAACTATCTGTGTAAGCACAGAAGATTGCTTTCCTTGAGACGTACTAGCAGCAGGGGTTGAACTTACGTTATCGCATCGCTTACCCACACGTTTTTCAGATTTAACACGTTTCACAATGCTATTTTTTTTTCTCCACCCAACTCGGCAATTACAATACTTGCAAAACACTGTTGCTGAATCTGTGGGATATAAACCATCTTTTGCATATTGCCGAGCCCTTTTGTGTGCAGTTTTTGTCGTGTGCCCCGTAACCTAAACGTTTGCTCGACTTTCTACTCTTCACTAGTTTCAGTTTTGAACAACAGGAAAACAAAGCTGCGTCTATCTCGTTATTTCCGTGACACTCGATTTACATTTCGATAATAATCTATACAGATCTTATTCCCCTTGCTATTCCCATTGCAGCAATCGATAGGCTACTTTTTTCATCGATCGGAGTGGTTTAAGATTTATGCATCATATTTTGAGTATTTCTAATGATTTTGCCGAAATATGTCGTTTTCGCCAGTAAAATAGCACATTTTCACAGAATTTGCACCAAAATTGCATATTCATACTAATTTCGCATTTTGGATCACAATTCATATTTTGTCGCACTTCTATTTATGCATAAAAATTATTTTATTCCACATTAGAATTCCCATAGGCTTAGATTCAGTACAAGATTCAAAAATTTGCATTTATCGCAAAGGCAATTTTTTTTCAGGTCCCTAGTCATCTCATTTCATACCAATAGGGGCCGATGACCTTGATGTTAGGCCCCTTTAAACAATAAGCATCATCATCATCATCAATATTTCAAAGTCTGAACTCGTTAAAGGCTTCCTGCTTGAGCACTGCGCACAGACATGAAGCAGAAACAGGGCAACAGTTTGCAGTTTGAACAGTCATTGAGTGACTGAACAACTGTGTGGACTGATATACTGAGCCTGTTTTCGAGTTTAGGTTGACACAGACAGCTCATTGTTTATATACTGGTCACTTTGACTCAGCAACATTGAGTCTGGTTTGAATCTTCATTTTCGAGTCCCCCTCCGTTTGTTCTGGCAGCAGGTTTAATCTGACTGAATGAGCTCAGACCAGCTCATTGCTTGGCTCTATGCTGTTGGTCATCTTTAGTTTAAGGATTGCTTCTGTAATTGATCTGCTTAATTTTTATGATGCTGACGAAAACTCACTCTCTGAAAATAAACTTGCAGTGTTTGTATAACTTGAGCATGTACAAAACTCATCCTTAATTGCTGCATGAAACATGTTTGTGTACTTACTTCCTTCGTTCTATATGACTCTGAATTCACTTACAATTACATTTGAACTCTTATGTGTAACAAAGTGTATATGAAAGTTACGATGTAAAATACCGTATTTATGCAAATAATCCCTGCATACATTTTTTAAAAATTTGATGCACGCAATTGGGGTGCGGGTTTTATTTGGTCAGTGTTGGCATTTTTTTTTTTTTTTTCAAAATTAGCCTTCCTAAAGTAAGCTTGTGGGGATTATTTGATGGCGGGGATTCGTCGCGTAAATACGGTATTATAGGTGTAAGATATTATAGCATACCTGCCAACCCTTCCGATTTACCCGGAAACTTTCCGGTTTTTAACTCGTCTTCCGATTTTCCGATTTATTTTTACTTCTTCCGATTTTTGACTAATATAACCTCTAGTACGGCCAATACTCTTCCCCTAGAATAAAGGATAAATTCTTATGTGCTTGTGTAATTTACGAAACCTAATTTTCAAGCGTATTTGATGCTTTATTTCGTGAGTGTTTCGTCCGTCGCCTTCGCTCACTACAGCAGTGTGTGCGCTTTATACAGCTGGGGATTCGGGGCGGCAATCGTCCTGCAAGCAAGAGGCTAGCGCATGCTAACGACTCAGTTAATCGGGACGAAATAACGAGTTTGTTATTGTGTTGTTCGCGCGCTGTTAACATCGTTTCTGTGCGTAGTTTCGTCGGAGTTGTAGGCCACGTGTTTTTTCTTGCATTTCTACGACATTTTCTGGTATTTTCTTTTCTCGTTATGCCAAAAAAAAAATATGACAAACGTTATCTCCAAGTGCTCAGAGATGCCTATAAATTTCTGTACATTTTACCGGATATTGAAGGAAACTACTGTAGTTTCTCGCGTACCGTAATCGACGCCCTTGCATAATTTACACATCCCAATATTTTTGGGTCCAAAGTGGAATTTGACACACCCACAACTTCGAAGATACATCACTCAGCTCCGGATGCGTTTCGAAATAAAGATGCCAACTACTCAGGTAGAGGGCTTCCTATTTCGAAAGCGGGCATTCCAAATACAGGCAACGTGCTGTATTAGCCGGCAGGAAATTCCACTGCACTAGTTTTACAAGTGTTTCGCGTACGGGACATTATGTGATCTCAAAATTGTTTGTCAGTCCACAGTACTCGATTAATACTGCATCATACGAACTTGCGGTGATCAGTTACGCCAAAACATACGGGAATAGAGCAGCGGGCAGCAAGTTTTCAGTGTCCAAATGAAACATGCGCTACCGCGGTAACAGAAGTGCACTTCAAGCGGCCAACAAGTCTCGCAAAGCATTTCGCGGATCAAAAAGTGGCAAGTTTCCGCAAGTAGAGGATTATCTGCTTAACTATATGATTTTGTTACGCAATGTTGGATAAGCCGTTTCTCACAAAATGCTGCATTTTAATGAATGAGAAATAGCTGCGGCACGTGGAATCATTGTCTCGTATTTGAAGGTTAGCCGAGGCTGAATTAATTTTATGAAGAGAAATGGACTTTCTCTTCGACAAAGAACAACATTATGCCTAAAAGTGACGAATGATTTAAACCATTTTCAGCGCTTTGTGATTGAGAAGCGTAAAGTGAAGGAATATTTTATCTCCCTTATAGGAACGGCAGGTTTGACGCCAATCAGTTTCCATATACCATAAGTCGAACAATAGATAAGAAAGGAACATACAGTGTTATCGCACGCGCTACCGGAAGCAAAAAAACAACGATGTACTGCATTGCTTGCTGTAACAGCTGATGGCAGAAAGCTTGCACCTTACATTGTTCTAAAACGAAAAACAATGCCTAAAGCAAAATTTCCGCCAGTGATCCACGTTCGTATTCAAGAAAAAGGGTGGATGGACACGTCACTCGTACAAGATTGGATACAAATGGTTTGGGGTAATGTAGCAGGGTCCCTCCTTCGATGCCCGGCCGTTCTCGTGTTGGACAGTTTTTTTTGTTTTTATTTTGTTGCCGGTATGTCATTCAGGTCGTAGTGTCAACTCGTAATGGGAAGAATATTTTCCAGTGTCGGTACTTTAAACCCACGTGTCTAACTTATCTGATGTACCCTATTTGACTTTTCAGAAAAAAATCTCACGCCGGAATTTTACGCCAAATGACGATAACTGCAAATGGGTTGAACCAATTGTGTTTGGATTATATTTGATGTATCTTTTAGATGTAAATGAATTGTAAATATCCGATTTCCTTGAATCGCATCCGAAGTTTTCGCCTGTATTTTTCGTCAAAAATGTGCCGTAATTACGCGAGAAAATACGGTATTATGCATTTTGTTGCACGTGTCGGTGTGACAAATATTATTCGTATGTAAATGTCAAAAATGAGAGTGATTAGGTACATTTTCTTCTAACTATTTTTATGTTTTCTTAGTTTAAGATTTTAAATTTAATGGTCAATTCGCATTGTAACTGTAGATAAGTATGCCTTTTATCGTGACCTTTCACGTAGACCGTGGTGGAATATATGTGATGAAATCCAAGAATTTAAAAAATCTTCCTATTTTTGGTTTCTAAAAGTTGGCAGGTATGTTATAGGTTGCTGTTACTCCAGAATGTGTCCTTCAGTGAGCACATCAGATACTGAAGCACTATATCTCCTTGGTATGCATTGTAGTTTTTGTGATGAATTGCGCTGTAACCTTCATTTTGTGAATCCTTACATGTTGCAAAATCTCTTTAATTTTACACTCTTTCCCACTTTTATGCATATGATGATCCATACAAGTACAATTTTCACACCCCTCCACTTTTTGGCATATACTTAAAATGTTCATGACCTCATTCTTGTTCTGATTTTGTGTTTGCTTTTGAATGCTGTACAATTGAAAATTTTTTTTTTTGCTCTTACTGGATGTTGATTTTGAGATTCATTGATGTTTTATGTTGAAAGGAAATAGAGAATAAGGCCCCTATTTTGAAAAAGCAACGTGAGGAGTATGAAAGCATGGTAGAAAATTTGGAGAAACTTTCCAAGAACCTGGAGGTATCTTTGAATGAAATGGGTCAGATGAGGCTGCAAGTGTTGGAGGCTAATAAGTTGAAAGAACATCATGAAAGAGAAAATGCTAGACTCAAAGAGCAGCTAGTGGATCTTGGAAAGCAGGTAAATTTTATTTTTTATATCCTCCTCTCTTTTCTTTGTAATTGATTTGATATCTCAATTTATCACAAATGTTTCGGTCTTAATTTATATATTTTATGTAATTTCTTGATATATGCTGATAATAGACTACAGTAGTATTGTAGATTAAGTGCAGGACTGAGTACCACAGGCAAGTCCAATGCTGGTCTCCAGAGGTCAAATTGGTAGATTCAATCTCAGCTCAATCCTGTGCTATTTCAAAGTACTCAAATATGTTGACCTCATGTTTGTAGATTTACCAGCACATAAACTCCCATGGGATAAAATTCTGGCACCTTGGTGTCTGCACATCATGAAGAATCTGCATGATGTTATATGAAAAATAAGTTGTTATAATGTAATTTATAAAATATATCACTCGTCCTGTCCAGCTAACACAGAGTTTTTAAAGTCTTCCCGAGCTAGCAAGTTGTTGCCAGTAACTACGAGTTGCACGTAAGCAGAGTAATATCAAACTTCATTGGTAGCCATAGTTGTTATGGCGTCATTGCTTGATGCTGCTATACCATTATTTGTCGGTTCGAGTCCCATTAGTTTAATATTGTAAATGCTACAGAACATAGTTTTGCCATCCGAGGCAAAATTTGGGAAACTGCTGTAACCAGTATTTAACCCAATCGCATCATTTGACGGCCCTGGCTCGCAAAAGTTATTCGTGGCATTTGAATTCAATGACGAGCTCAGCTCGCGGCGATGCATTGCTGTATATCAATACATGTAGTTCAGTTACTAACTCACAGATGCCACTTGTATACATTCTGAGCTGAAGTTTAGACACGTGACTTCGGTTATTTCCTGTGCTCCAGGTTATCACACACTTCTGGAACAAGAGATAAAAGAATCTTTGCTCATATTATTTCGCTCACGTCAGTTACAATCATGGCGTCAAGCAGATGTGTTGGTGTTGATGAAGATGGAATATGAAAGCTAAAACCCGATGACCTTCGATGTTAGGCTCCTTTAAAAAAGCATCATCATCATCATAGATAGTGTTTTAGAGAGTAACTATGAAGACAGTATTGTTTGTGACGACGAAATAGACCCTGAAGGTCTTAAGTTTGAGTTCGAGTGATGCGTGTAGTAATGTTGATGACACGGGAAGTGATACAAATGATGGCGGTGGGGAAGTCTACGGCGAGACCACATGACCTCCCGAGAGGCAGTAGTTTTGTGTAGGCTGTGGATATGTCATTGAAGATCTATGTGCTTTTAACTCCTAAAGGGGTAAGACCCCTCAGTGTGTTTTTTATGGTGCCAACTTCACCGTGGCCCACATCCTCACAGTGTGTGCCATAATGCGGGTTTAAAATGGGTTTTCTCAGTGAACTGCTACGGTATTTAAATAGGATGCGAATGGGTTAATTAAAAAATGCTTGGAAGCAGACAATTTTGGCATAATGCACATACTTAACAAAAGAACACACTGAAATATTTCCTCAAAATGAGGTGAAGGGATTTTTCAGCATGTCAATGAACACTGTCTTCTGCCTCTTGACACACGGAATACATCACAGAATATAAATTTCATGTTTCTGTATTGACAGCTAAACTAATAATTTAAAGGGACCCATTTCACCATATATTGATGCAAATACTACACTTAATTTCCATCCACCAGTAGAAAATCTACCTAAATAGTATTAATCTCACCCCAACAGAATGTAACGTACATTGAGCAAGGGTCCCAAACATAACTGGGAAATACTGCTTTCGAAGAATGATCTAATTAACACTTTGCCCGAAACATAATTATTTATCACGAAACTCCTGATAGAGAAACAAGATGAGGTCAGAATCCTTTGAATACAACCCAGGAAAATATGCCCGTCAAAGATGACACTAATAATCAGTTATCTTCATAAGAAAATCGGGGGTAATAATTTACTCATTACTAAGGCAGATAAAGGGAACGCAACGGTGTTTATGGAAGAGAACGACTCCATCAATAAAATGCACGCATTTTTTAACAAGAACCAATTTCCAGTAATCAAAAAAGACTGTACTGCTAGAATACAGAGAGACCTCAAAAGCTTGTTAAAGAATACCACATTTTTGTTAGATAACAGTGAAATATCTCAACTTATGGATATGAATCCAGAGTTGCCTATGGCCTCAGGATACAAAGGGCTGGTGCTCCTCATCAGACCTATAATCAGTTTTAGAGGAACCACCACCACTTACAACTCAGTTTGTACAAAAATTCCTTAAATTTCATTATCATTTTCAAGTGAAAACTTCAATTTAAAACACAATAGAATTTGTAGACACAATTAAGCTTTTTAACATTTCATTTCATTACGCCGTGCATTCCTTTTTTTTTTTTGTTGCTATTTTGCTTTACGTTGCACTGACACAGATAGGTCTTATGGTGACGATGGGACGGGAAAGGCCTAGGAATGGGAAGGAAGCGGCCGTGAATGACCAAAGGCCAGCACCATTTAGCCATGGAGCCGGACAAAAACTCGTGTTCTCATCCCGAGCTGGTGCAGCTCTTTCCAGGCACACCCCCAATGGAGGTGAGCTGCATTGCCTGGTGTGCAAATGGGAAACCACGGAAAACCATCTTCAGGAATGCCGACAGTGGGATTTGAACCCACTATCTCCACGCAGTAGTAATCCCGTCTTATCAGAGGTGAGTGGCAGCAGAAGACACAAACCACTTAACAAACAATGGTCAATGGAATGTTATTATTCATCAGTTTTATGAAATGACGTATGGCTTTTGGTGCCGGAAGTGTCCGAGGACAGGCTCGCCAGGTGCACGTCTTTTGATTTGACGTCCATAGGCAATCTGCGTGTCGTGATGAGGATGAAATGATGATGAAGACGACACATACACCCAGGTCCTGTGCCAGTGAAATCAACCAATGATGGTTAAAATTCCAGACCCTGCTGGGAATCAAACCCTGGACACCTGTGACCAAAGGTCAGCACCATTTAGCCATGGAGCCGGACAAAAACTCGTGTTCTCATCCCGAGGTGGTGCAGCTCTTTTCAGGCACACCCCCAATGGAGGTGAGCTGCATGTACCATTTCAACCATGTACCAGCCCTCTTTCCATTCTTAAATTTCTGGCAGTACCGGGAATCGAACCCGGGCCCCCGAGGACAGCAGCTAAATACAGTAAGCGTTACACTACGGAGCGGATCAGTTTTATGAGCTTTCTGTATTGTAGGCCTTCACATTTAGTTTTCTTCCGACTCTGTGAAATTAAGGCATCTAATATAAAGTGAATCGTCCTTTCTTTCATGAGTCCCTCTTGTCTTATTATTCAAGCGATCGTTCTTTTACGTTTTTTGTCCATTTATAATTGTCATTACAATTTCCCTTGTCGATATGGACCGATGACCATGCGTTTTTACACGTTAAGACAATCATGACAAAATCCATCATCGGTTAACACGATTGAACAATATCTCGATATCAGCAATGTTCAGCATTGATATGGACTAAGCAACAAAAGTCTAAATTCATCTAAATTCATGAATTCTCTTATTATAGTTGTGCCCCTGTGGGTGGGAGTGGTAGAATAACACCCACGGTATCCCCTGCCTGTCATGAGAGGTGACTAAATATGGTCCCAAGGGCTCTGTGAACTTGGGAGTGTGGGTTGGCCACCCTTAGTGAGTCCTGGGGCATTGCTTCCACTTACTTGCGCCAGGTTCCTCACTTTTATCTATCCTATCTGACCTCCCACGGTCAACTCGACAGTGTTAGGTATGGAGGCATAGTGTCCTTAATTTTCACGCTTTTCATGGCCCTTATCCTTCTTGGGCCAATACCTACATTCTTCGAAGTGTCAGACCCCTTCCAGTTTTTCTCTCTGATTAGTGTTATATAGGGGATGGTCACCTAGTTGTACTTCTCTTAAAACAATAATCAGCATCACCACCAATCTTATCATAGTCGGTATGTTAAAACTGAATAAGACATAAATGATCGGAAATTGTTATGTAGTACTTTTTGATAGGTCCAGTGAAATGAAATGGTGGAAGTTTTTAATGCCGGGAGTGTCCGAGGACAAGTTTGGTTTGCCAGATGCAGTCTTTTGATTTGATGCCCGTAGGCGACCTGCGCGTCATGATTAGGATGAAATGATGAAGACGACACATACATCCAGCCCCCGTGCCAGCGAAATCAACCAGTTGTGGTTAAAATTCTCGAGCCTGCCGGGAATCGAACCCGGGACCCCTGTGACCAAAGGCCAGCGTGCTAACCCTTTAGCAATGGAGTCGGACGATAGGGCCAATAACATAGATAATTAAAAATTAAATTTTAGGTGCCTTCCCTTAAACTACCATTATAACCAGGGTGTATAAAATTATTTATAGCATAGACTGTAGTTCCTTTTTCCCCGACTTATTCCATGGCTTTACATACCGATTTTCATTAAATTATCTTCAGCCATTTTCTAGTAATACACGCACGTATGAGCAACAGAAATTACGGAAAATTAAAAAGTGCATTTCCTTGGTACTCTAGACACGACCGATACAGAAATACAATTCTTTTTCAATTCTGAGCAAAGTACAGACAAAACCCTTGTCATTGGTGTAGGAGAATGATGATATGTAGAGCCTTGAGATCATAAAACCGTAAAACTGACCTAAGCCGGGCTCCTGCCCGCAATTAGTGGAAGAAAGGAACAAAAGTCAATATGTCGGTAGTTGTCACAAGAGAAAATCCCTCAAACCTGTGACTGTAGGGGTTGTGGTGCCAGGTGTCAGGCCTATTGTATTATGTTAACAGATCTATCTGTTTCAATATCTTTGGTGTAATGTTCTGTAGGTAAATACATATAATATCCGCGGATAACCATTTGCGGATGAAGGGAGTGCGGAGCGGATGCGGATATTATTTTGTAAATCTGTGCAGGGCTCTATTGATAATTCTTGAACAAGTTCATGATAAGTTTCTTGTAGTTGTCAGCGGTCACGTTTCAAAGCAAATTACGGCATACTTGTCTGAAAGCTAACCATGCTCATTTCTCTTTTCTCATGAATGATCTCATAGATTTGCAGCCCAATAAATATGCCTTCTTTTAAGTTGCTATCACTGAGTTTAGGATATTTTTTCTCAAGTCCCTGAAACCCTCACCGTGTTTATCCAAAGCCTTAAGGGAATTTTTCATCACCACTAACTTTATATGCAACGATAGTAACAAAATCTTGTTTTTCTCAAGTAGAGGGTGATTCTTAACATTCCTCTCTCCAGGAATTAAGTTTTTCGTATGGGCAAATAAATAACTCGAGGGGCACCAGTGCAATACTTGCCAAATGTATCATTTATAGTTTTGAAAAATGCAAGGGAAACGAATAGCAGAACGACTGTTAATAATGCAACTGCTTTCTCTTCTCTAAATTACTCTGAGAAACAATGAAATACTCAGTCATTATTATTTATTGATTATAGCCCACCTGTTGATCACGATCGTTATGGTCTGACACCATGACCAGCCGATTTGAATCGTGATGAATTGCAAAAATAAAAAAAACCCCATCAGAATGTAGGTGAGCAGCGTAGGATAGGTGGTGGTATAATATTTCTAATCCCTAGATTGCTTTCCAAAAGCCTGGATTCAATTCCAAATCTCTCCGCAGCGTTCATGTGGAGGGTGTGTAAATGGCTCTATTGATGGTGGTTTGTCCATTGGGTGGGGACGTTGAAGCCTTGAGCACACCCCTTGGTGCTTTTTGTCAGAAGTAGGCTTTGTGTCAGCACTGGGTTTCACTCTCCCTTCCTACTATCTTATATAATGTCTTTCATTTCGGCTCATAAACTCCTCAGACGATGATGTCGTAGGTACGACATCGTAACTGGTGTAAAACCTTCAATTATTATGTTTAATATATTTTAATTATAGTTTATTTAATGCTAAAATTATCTTTTATTAGGTGTCAAACATGACTAGTACATGGTTTCTCTGTAAATATGTAGTATAAATTTGTATAACCTCAAATACATATTGTGTATAAGTTTAACCTCAAAATGTATTTAGTCGAAAGCGGTAGAAAATTCCATAATGTTCGTATGTACTATAATTTTGTATATATGAAGGGTTCTGGAAACTTACTGTAAGGTTTTATTTTCAAGATACATGTAGAGACATTAGGAATGTTGTAGAGATTTCCATATGTATTGGTAAACAGTAAACGAAAGTTTGAGTACCCATTCGACTAGCTGGTCGATCGGTGTTTTGAGTGTGTTCCATTAGAGTGTTGTAAGAACTCTTCCAGAAATCGATAATTCTAGAGGGTTGATCGAATAGTATATATGTCGAGCTGTCAGTCAGTGAGACAGTCAAGTCAGTGTTGGACTCGGAGTGCTGGACTCAGTCTAGTTGGACTTAAAGGCAAGTGATGGACAGTGAGTAATTGCTGGGCACCGAGGTGGAGTCGGGGAGTTCAAGAGGGTGTATATTATAGTGCGCGAGTCAGTGTTGTTAATATCTGTACTTGTCAGAATCGACTTCAGGGTACTCCGCTATTAAGTGGTGTAGTGTCATTTGCTGGTATGTATAATTGCGTGTTGTGACTTACCATGTAAATAAAGTAATTTATACAAGGAAGTGAACGTGTTCTCGTGTGATATTTATTTACGTAAAATAAAATTGCATCACAGAACGATAATGTTTATGCTAGGAAGGGCATTCAGTAGTAAAAATTTGCTACGAAGATTTATCTCACTTCATATCTGACCCCGCAGAGCAGGATATTATAGCTTGGGTGTTCACCAGTAAGCAGTGGAGTACTCGCGTGTTGTAGGAGTCTGCCTGCTGCATCCAGTACAGCTGTGTGCTGGGCATGCTGTCATCACTGGCCTGTGGATCCTTGTGAAGACTGTTGACGGGGAATACCGTTCAATGTGTATGACTAAGAAATTAGTAGAATAGGAGATACTCAACAGACAAGTTCAAGATGCAGAATAGAATATGTTTATTGGGTATCAGAACTTCCATGGTTTACTTTGGTAACAAGTGCTGATTTATCAGAAGGTATTGCATTTGCTAATGTGATGCGCAGAACACTCTTTATTGTTGGATCTCCAAGTATTGGTTGTCTTTGCTTTTAATTCTGTTCATGGAAGAGAAAAGGTGTTCGCAACAGTATGTGGAACCAATCATACACATGATCTGTGCTGCATTCTTGTGCAGTCTAGGGTTTTCTTGGTGTAATATGGGATACCATCGTGAGAGATCCAGAGTGTTCTATTTGTCTAGTAAGGTAGAATTCTAGAAGTCCATTATTTCCAGTTGCATTGATGACAGGAAGCCATCAGAGGTAACTGAGAAAGGAGTACTGAACAATCTTACTTCTTCTTTTTTCAAAACATCCAGCTCTTGGGACCTCACTTCGAAAGACAGGAGAATCCGTATGTTCTATAGATAATTGTCAAATTTGCCGTTCAAACAAACTGAGCTTTTTTTTGTAAATGCTGTGAGTTTATCGCACACATCTACGATTATCAGATCTTTCCCTTGCTGTGACTTACACAGGTGGTTAGGTACATTGTTATATATGCATTAAATGCTAAGTCTGATACCCATTTTGGATCAGACAGACATTGCTTTGTCAGTCCTTGTATTTCCAGTAAAAGAGCGATTTATTCGCAGGTGGCTAAAACACACCAAAAACTTGTACCCTACCTAGCCAGCAAACATTGCTGTGCTAGGGTATATCAATATAAGCCGCTTCGACAACTTATAAAAATACTTAACTGACAATGATTAACACTGTGACGCCGGACAAAATATACACGAGTCACTACAACTTTCATAACAGATTCCAGTTCCACTGTTGTGGCACAATGGTGCCTCTTGGTGAATGAAACAATGAATACTCACCATCGCCTTCCCGACTTCACAGTTAACTTTATTTTTTAACCGACAGACAAAGTCCTGTTGTCGCCCGACCATTTGTGGCACGCCGACTGAAGCCACGAATTACATAAAATCAACTTCATGGTCTGTATCGCACTTTAACAGATTCACAACTAAGTATTATTTATTTTCCACCTGGTGGAAAAAAAATACTTAGTTGAGAATGAAGCCATAAGATCGAGGTTTTTGCCATGGCAAGTTCATGTTCTCCATGGATTCACAAACCGCCTGACCTGTAGCAGTGTAATCAAGCAGTACCACATCTAAGAGTTCCTCCGTAACTTGCAGTTCCATGTCAACACTACTCACAAATATAACTAGTTGACCATTGTCTACTACTCTGTACTTTCATCAAGTGCAAGTGAAAATGCCACAAAATTTTGAATTTTACATTGGAGCTGACTTTCCAAATCCCCTCCCATGCTGCAAATGTGATGATACGCTGTATGTTTTTAGACACAATCAGCTGTAAAATTTCCACATCTTCCTTGGGTTTAAACATTCCTCAACAGCAAGCATACATTTCACAATAGGCACCACCGAGAATGGTTTCCCATTCATTGCAGTGATGTGAGCAATTTTGTAACTTGCTCGAATTTCTGCCTCACTGGTATTTTCTTTGATATCATTTACAGTGGAACCTTTTATCCATTCCTGGAAACTACGTTTTACCAGATTATTTGCTCGAATTACATGGTCCTGCAAGCATCCTAATTAAATCATGTTGTAAAAATCCTGCATTATTCGTTCCTCGAAGAAACGATTTCCCGGAACAACCGTCCAGAAATTTCAGTCCCATCAACGCTAAATCCTCGATCAAGAGTTTTTCAAGAAACTGTATCTCACGAAAGGACCGCTGCGGCATACCAATGGGTCTTGGTGTTACCACCCCGTCATTGCAATAATTAGAGCAAGTAGTATACTGGGAAAGCGATTGGCGGTGAACTTCCAAAGGGACCATCTTAGCATTGCATTCAGGTGGTATTGTTAGAGAGTCCTCGGAAATCATAAAGCAGATTGTGACCAAAACAATTGGAAGGAGATAGAGCACATTTCGACCGGTCTATTTGAAGATGGAACGAGTTTCGTCAAATGTTCATACTTGTAAAACGTCCACATTATGTCCACGTTAGATGTTTGTATTTTCTTTCTTTTTTCTATTGTATCACCAAACAGGATGAAAACAGTAACGGGCAATCCCAAGACCTCCCATGGTTTCATGTATGTAAGGTGCAACATCTGTTTTGTTATTTGATACTTTTGAGAATTTATACTACATTCAAAACCATATTTTCGACTTCAACATAACCTTTAAAAGTCGATGTAGGCCTAATTTACGTGGTACAAGGTTTCCATAAACTATGAACAGAACACTTGGGACAAAATTACAATGGAAGATTAAGAAGGGATTTTGCCACCATGTTGGGCGTTTTTTGTATCTAATGTGTTTTATTTTACAGTAAAACTTGCTCAAAGCGGAACGTCTATAAAGCAGAAACTTGTCTAACGTGTACGAAAGTTGTGGTCCCGGCGCAGTGGATATGGCTTTGCATGTTAAGTATGTTGTATAAAGTGAAATCTGTTCAACGTGGAAACGGAAAGAAATTATTAAAATAATCACTGTATAATGCGGAAATTATGCTTTAGCTGTGAAATTTATTTAGGTATACCCAGTACTGCAGGTAGCCTACATAAATATTTTGCCAGGGGAAGAGTCGGGTGTTTACGGACCGTAACACGCTGCTCTAATGAGGTCCGGGTTTACCCTATTCCTGGTAGAATGGGATTTATATCTCCACTAATTTTGTGACTCTTGCCATGGTTCGTAGAGATCTTTATCTTGATGTACATCTTGAGCCCAATTCTAAGGTAAACAGTTCCCTTACTTTATGTCCCGTGATAAATTTGTCTCAGTTTTGAAGACAGTACGATGGCTAAGAAATATACGTCAACGAGAAAGTGAAAGTTATTGAAGCAAGTGAAAAGGAAAAGTTGCCTGTGCGTGAAATTGTCGCGTTTCAGATGTGGAAAAAGTTCAAGTTTATGAGACTTTAAAACATAAAGATGACATTGCTAAGTAGTGGATGGAGAGGAATGGACAAATGAAGAGGAAATGTAAGGTAACAGGCTATGAAGAAATCAGTGATATAATGTGGCAATGATTTGTCTGTGCCCATTCAAGAAACTTCCTGGTTAGTGGACCTATGCTACAGAAATGGCTCTTGGCATTGCTAAATCTTGGCAACACTGCGTTCAAAGCAAGAACTGGGTGGCTGGAGAGTTTCAAAATAAGACACAATATCATATTGAATGAAGTCTTTGGCGAGTCCAAAGACGTGGATGGAAATGTAGTAGCCAAGTGGAAATCAAAGTTGCAAAATATAATTTCTGGCTATGAACTTACGAGACATTTTCAACGCCGACGAAACAGGATTGGTTTTTTGAACCTTGCCTTCAAAGTCACTTGCACTTCGTGGGGAAAAGTGTAGTGGGGGTAAAATGTCGAAAGGACTTACAGTACTGTTGTGCGTTAACATGGAGGGGGAAATGGAAAAGTCCCTGGTAATCAGGAAATCAGCAAAACCAAGGTGTTTTAAAAACTTGGACTTGCACAAGCTTCCGGTAACTTGTGGGAGCAATGGGAAAGCCTGGATGACCAGTGCTCTAATGGTAGAATGGCTGAAAAAATTTTACTGTAGGATGAAGGAAAATTGCAAAGTTATTCTTTTTCTCGACAATGCCACTGGTCACCCACGTGTTGCTTTCCATTGTCAAGTTGGCCTAGTTTCCTCCTAACACAACCAGTGTCGTTCAACCTATGGACCAAGGTGTGATTTACACCTGTAAATCTCACTATAGGCGTTGATTGATGCAGTCACTGATCAAGAATGTTGATACAGCTGGCAATACCTACACACTTGCACGCTCAGTTTCCATACTGGATGCTGTCAACTGGATCAGTTTGGATATGCAGCAGATCAAACAGTCATAAAGTGTTTCGCAAAAGCGGGATGCAGAAAATGATGATGTCAGGACACCTGAGGAAGTGACTAAAATTGCTGCACTGATATCTATGCTGAGCCAACAACAGTATTTTACATGCAGTGTAGATGAATACATTCACAGCGACGACCAGTTTGTTACACACTACAGTTTCCAGTCTGCTGTACAGCTTCTGAAGATCCGCTCCACAGAGAATGAAGATAATCCGAGGGACGAGGACAGGAAGAGGAGGAGGAAAGAGAAAGTCAGGAAAAAAATACGCACTCATGAGCAAGCTATTGAGTGTGTCAGGGACATTATGAAATATGCTGTCAAGTCAAATTCACCGCGACTTCTTCAGTTACTGTACAGTACTAAAGACTGCATTGGGAAAGACATGACATCAAGGAAGGTGAAATAGATTTCTTTGTTAGACATGTAGAAGACGGAATAATTTGACCAATACAGTATTGCATGTAATTTGTTATATGTATACTGTAGTTTGTTTACTTATTTTTTACTCATTTGCAATTTGCTTTACGTCTTACCGACACAGATAGGTCTTATGGAGACGATGAGGCAGGAAAGGCCTAGGAATGGGAAGGAAGCGGCCGTGGCCTCAATTAAGTTGCAGCCCCAGCATTTGCCTGGTGTGAAAATGGGAAACCATGGAAAACCATCTTCAGGGCTGCAGACAGTGGGGTTCGAACCCACTATCTACAGCTGTGCGCCCCTAACCGCATGGTCAACTAGCCTGGTAATTTGTTTATTAAACATGTGGAATAAGGCAGAAATTGTGTTATACAGTATGTGTTACAGTATATGTATACTGTAGTTTGTCTACTAAACCTGTGGAATAAAGCAGAAATTGTCTGGTTTTCATTGAGTACTGTACATACAGTCCATACTGTACATAATATGTTGAGTGTGTTATAGTGCCGACCTATGCGAGAGTAATAAAAACCTACTGTACATCAAGATATTGTGTTACTGAGATTAGCGTCATCAAAACTAGACTAATGGATCAGGGGTAAGTAATTTATTAATCTTTTTGTATAATTTTTTTAAATCCGGAAACTTGTCTAATTGGGTAGAAAACTTCGATCCTTGTGATTCCGCTTTAAGGAAGTTTTACTTTATTAGATCAGGGAATTAAAAACTACGTTTGGCTTGGCTTTATTAGATTTTTCGAAGAGCTGGACGAACTGAATATAAAATTTGTAATTGTAATTGTGTGAAGCTGGCCCTGTGGTCTAACTTGCTTACCTTTCACCTGGAGGTTCTGGATTCGAATCCTGGCCAGTTAAGGCATTTTTACTTGGATATGAGGGCTGGTTCCAGGTCCACTCAGCCTACGTGATTACCTTTAATTGAGGAGCTATCTAATGATGAGATGGCGACTCCAGTCTGGAGAACCAGGAATAATGGCCAACATGATTCGTCACACTGACCATGCGTCACCTTGTAATTTGTTTATTAAACCTGTGGAATAAGGCAGAAATTGTGTTATACAGTGTGTGTTACTGTAGTTTGTCTACTAAATTGTATCTTGTATGCCTCGTAATCTGCATGGCTTCAGGCTGAGCAGCGGTAGCTTGGCAGGCAAAGACCCACTGGGGGTTGTAATCTTCTTTGGTTTAGCAATGTTTGTAAGATTATAAATATGCATATCTCATTTTTGTGATGCTTAGCCAAATTGTTGATGGTTTTAATTCATTCCTGGATTTTCCATTTTCCCATGTAGTACATTTTTTCGTGGTCCCTCCAAATAACGAAGTATCGAGGTTCCACTGTACCTGAAAAGAAAATGAATAAATTTTGCTGGTAATCTCTAACAGTTTGTCAAACAAATTTACAGTTATACTTTATAAACTTGCTAAACTATAAACTGTAGTCTTGCTTTATGTCGTCTTTGTCTAGCTATGAGCTTTTGCCGTACTTTGCCTTCCATCTGTTTATACGGAGGCGAATGACGTGTTGTATAACGATGCTGTACGTTCTGTTTCCTTGGTGAATTCAGCACACTTTGACGTAGAAGGTATTGTGGGAGTCCGTCCTTTTCAGTACAGAGGGACTGTTCTTCCCATGAAATAGTCCATGTGCTTCTCTCTCTTGATGTTGTGACACGTCATGAGAAACAACACAATTTTAAGACTGGCAGGAAGCGCAAGGACCTTCACCCAGTGATGTTTTGGCTATCATGCTCCCCCTACAGCTCTACTCTGAGCACTGTTGCCGAGTATGCATGAGTACTTGCACTCAGTCGAGTAGAGCAGGAACAGGCTGCCATACAGAAATGTGAAAGGTTGGATGAACATATATGTAATTATTATTATTATTATATTATTATTATTAAATAATTGTCTGTTTAGTATCTGCTTGTAAATGGACCTTTTCTGGATTTATATTGTGAAATGGCGAGTGAAGACACTAGTATTATAAAATGTGGTATGCCGTAAGTGGTAAATGCATGATGTAGGTGATGAGCTACATACATTCATTAACTAATTATCCAACTTAATTTTAGTTGGTGATTTTAAAAATAATTGTTCTTGCTTGGAGTCACTAATTGCCAACTTTTTTTTTCATTTTTATAATAATAAATCATACATTTAGTGATTAAGCACCTTGTAGATGTATATAACCCCATGGCACTACAGCCCTTGAAGGGCCTTGCCCTACCAAGCGCCTGCTGCTCAGCCCCAAGGCCTGCAGTTTACGAGGTGTCGTGTGCTCAGCATGATGAATCCTCTTGGCCGTTATTCTTGGCTTTCTAGACCGGGGCCGCTATCTCACCGTCAGACAGCTCCTCAATTCTAATCACGTAGGCTGAGTGCACCTCGAACCAGCCCTCAGGTCCAGCTAAAAATCCTTGACCTGGCTGGGAATCAAACCCGGAGCTTCCGGGTAAGAGGCAGGCACGCTACCCCTACACCATGGGGCCGGCTTGTAGATGTATATAACATAGCTAAAATTATTTCAAGAATATGTTCAAGAAACCAAGAACGAATCTGTAAATAGTTTAGTTTCTTGGAATAAATTAACAGCATTTTTAATCGATTAGGGTTAAAATATAGGAATTATAGGAATGGAGACAAATATATGTTTTAACATCAATTTAGGAATATTTAGGCATTGTTGTTACTGTTTTTAACCTTGTAAATACATGAAACTTGTAAAAACAGCTTCAATTTAAGTTATTTCTTCAGAAACAAATTCAAAATTCTAAACTTTAAGGTGAGAGTTGTACATTTAATATAAGAGAGATTTATGACACCTGGAGAGAGGGTGTCATAGTATTTTAAAGCCTTCAGGATTAGGGCTGTCTGTTAGCCAGTGGATTTCTTTTCCAGGGTCTTTAAACCACCCTATTTATGTTTGCTCCCTATTTGTCAGTTGTGGACGAGCCCTCTTAGAGGTTACAGGCTCCACCAAGGGAAGAATGTTATTATTAGTAGTAGTAGTTACATGAAGTGTTGTCTTTGAATACAGATTGTAAGTGATTTCTTCAGCACCTGCCACCACATGCGTGTATAACATTCCACATTATAATACTTTGGGCTGATTTGCAGAAACAATATTTAGAAGTTGTTAACAATTAAACAATGTCTTAAGTATGGCTGCCACATTGCAGAGATGTTATTTAAAAATTGGATGCTGTCTAAAGCCAATGTTCAACTGAAAATTTTTAAACAGCGTTGAGGACACAGTTTAAACATAAAATTTTGGAGTGAATCACAATCAGAAGTTATGTATTACGAAACATGTAATTTGTATTATGTTGAGATGATTCTGGGAAGAAAGGTTTCTACACTTCCTCGTTCTGTGGCGTGTCACTTTAGTCAAGATAATGAGATTTCATTTCCACCGAAAACAATACTGTTATTGGTAGGTAAGTCATGCTCGGGCTTAGCCACGTTTGTGTAATGTGTAGGAAGACAACAGCTGACTGACTGCGACATCGCAGCAATTAATTTGAGATGTACGGGGAGATATAAATTAAAACATTATTTCACATTTCAAGAGATAATATAAGGGACTTGTTCCTTGAGCCTGACGCAAGGGACAATCCAGTGACTGTTAACTTGACTGCAATTTTTGGCAACTGATATATTTTATAATATTTGGGATAATTTCCCTGAAATTATTGGTCACATCAACTATATCCACATCAGAATAACTTGTCCTGATTGTCAGAGGACTATCACATGCATCAACCGGGAGGGATTCAGTTACTGTATATTTTCTGTCAATATTTTCTGTCAAGTAAGAAACAGCCTCTAAATTTGTCTGGTGTAAAAATGGGGAAACGACAGAAAACGGTCTTCAGGACTGCCGATGGTGCGTTTCGAATCTACAATCTCCATACATCTACGAGGACGGTTTGAAAAGTTCTCAGAATCACCGCTAGATGTCAGTGCTAGAGCAACGAGGTTCCCGCGCAATAATCACATATCCTTTGTGAGTGAACACGTGGCGCATCAGTGCTCTAGCTGCAGGAGTGTGGTAGTGGCGACTCTTTGTTGTTGTTCCTGCGTAGTGATTTGTGACAATGGAAAAAACTGAGATTCGAGCAGTGATTAAATACTTTGTAAAGAAAGGTATGAAAGCAAAGGAAATTCATGCTGACTTTCAGAACACACTGGGGGACTCTGCTCCTTCATTTTCAATTGTTGCCGAGTGGACCAGCGAGTTTAAATTTGGTCGGGAGAGCTTGGATGATGATCCGCGTAGTGGACGGCCAAATGTGTTATGACCCCAGAGTTTATGGCAAAAGTGCATACAGACGTGCCAAGTCTCCTGATTTGAGCGGGAGACTCCCGATTTTTCATCATTCCTCCCGATCTCCCGATTTTCAGAGCAATTTTCGTAATTTTTGTATTATTTTAAACTCCCGCGGATTTCCTCGTTATATCGATATATGGCTGAGTATGGCTGGTTGATAGTAGTTCTAATAATGATACCAGATGGCAGTACGGGGCACGGTGGCCAGTCATGTGCTCCTCTATGGTCTATATGACAGTCATTCTCTTTGCAAGCGAGTCAAGCAGTCTCTTTGGAGTAACCTAACCTCAGAAGTAGCGCACAATAGTCGTTCTACACGGGGCAAGACCTACAGAAGTGCTCGTGTTGTGCCTTAATATTTGTTTTGGCCAAAATGTCAAAAAGGAAATATGATGCAGTGTTTAAAAGTGCTTATAGGGAAGAGTTTCCGTGTTTGAGTGAATCCAGAAAGGGACCAACGTTCACATTCTGTACTGTATGTAGGTGTGATTTTTTCAGCTCCACATGGCGGGAAATGCGATATACTCAAGCATATGCAAACCGAAAAAACATAAGGAGAGTGCCCAGTGTGTAGAAAGAAACCAGAAAGTGAACTTTTTGTGTAAAAACCAAGATGTAAATCCTGTGACGAATGTCGAGGCGTTATTTACGTCATTTATAGTAGAACATAACCTGCCTGTAAATTGTGCCGATCATACGGGACCTTTGTTTCGTAAAATGTTTCCTGATTCGGAAATCGCTAAACGATATGTGTGTGCTAAGAAATGTGCATGGAAGAAAAGGGGAAAATTGTATCACATTTGCAGGTGAATGCATTTTCTGTTGCTACTGATGGTAGCAATAAAAGCGACTTGAAAATATGTCCCACTGTTGTAACATTTTTTAGGCCTGAACTCAATGAAATTCAGAGTTGTCTACTCCCTGTGACTAATTTAGAAGGGGATGCTACTGGAGCTAACATTGCCAATCTTTTGCTCTCAACTTTTCGGGAATTCTGCATTCCAGTAAGAAAACTGCTTAGCTCTTGGTGCTGATAATGCTCCAATAACGGTAGGATTAAACAATGGTATGGCAGGATGTTTGAAGCAGGAAAATAGTAACATAATCATCGTAGGCTGCTCTTGTCACCTAATTAATCGTGCTGCCGAGAAGGGTGCGGCGTGCTTGCCCGTAAATGTAGATGAAAGTATAATTGATATATTTTATTATCTGAAAAGTTGTGCAAAGAAGGAAGAAAAGTTCAGAGAATTTCAGACTACGCAGCACAGAGATCAGGAAAATTCTGAAGCATGTGCCTACTCGATGGTTATTACTAAGAAGGTGTTTAGATAGGATTTTGCTTCAGTGGGACCCTTTGATTACATTATTCAGGAGCGAAATTGTGAGTAAGGGTTCTCAGATGGGAACTTTGAAGACTTACAACATTCCTAAGCACAGTTTAAGTGCAGATGTGTCTTGTTTGTCTGAAAAGGTTAAGGATTGTCATAACATTTCTCCTCACTCCTCACTTAAGAGGAAAACCCAGTCATCAGTTTCACTAACAAAAAATGAAACTACTGATGACACTAAGAGCCATGCATTGTCACATGAAGAACGCCTTTTCATGTTTCTTTCATCAAATTTACATAAATATTTTTGCCTTTTTCTCTCAAGTTTTATGGATATCTTTGAGAATCCAAACATAGCTCTGCAGTCAGGTATGCTGCACATCCACTTATTGAGATCAGTTTTGGAGGAACTATTGAACACCTTGAAGTGTGAGGAAAAGTGCATATTCTGTAAGTCTGTTAGAAAGTGTCTCTCTTCATCGTGTGACTACATGGTACACAAATTTCCATTCAAAGATGAAGTTTTAATTAATGCAGAAGTTGCAAATATTTCTGCTGTAAGTAAGGCATCATTTTCTTGCCTTGGATTTTTCATTAGTAAGTGTCGGAACATTTGGATAAAGAAACTGATATTCTGCACTCCCAGTGTTGTAACTTTCAGCTCGAAGAAACAGACCTGGCAAAAGGAAGAATTGATTTTCAATGGGCATTGGTAGGTCAGATGAAATCAGCTGATGGTGTACTTAAATATGACAGACTCTCTAAAGTGATGCTTGCTATTTTATCAATTCCACATAGCAATGCAGAATGTGAAAGGATTTTTAGAAGAGTCACAAAGACAAAAACACAGTTCAGATCCTTGCTGTCTGAACAAACTTTGGAGAAACTTTAAACCTTGAAATCAGTTCAGCAAGGCAAGTGCTTTAAGCAAAAATTTAGTTTCGAGTTTCTGAAGAGGGCTAAGTCAGTTACTGGTGTGTTGAACAACAATTAGTCGTAATGTGATCACCATGTCGAAGGATGAGGGTCACATGTTCCTACAGTTCAGGTATGTCCAGTATTTAGTATTCACATGTAAATGATGAAAAAAAAAAATATGTAGGCCAAATAGAATTGTTAATGTATTGAATTATAATGAATTTGTACATTTTCTGCCATCAGTGATGTGTCGTAATATGTCGTGATTTGCTGCGCAATTTCTCCTGATTTTCACTTTTGATGCAAAATGGTCGTGGAGGATCGTCGACTGAAAGTGCGGGAGATTGCTGAAGCTGTAGGGATGTCTTCTGAACGGGTATATTATTTTTTAACTGAAGAATTGGGTATGAAAAAATTATCCGCAAGATGGGTCCGCGGCTCTTGACATTGGACAATAAACTCACCAGATTGGAAATGTCCGAACAAAGTCTGGCCCGTTTTCAGTGCAACCAACAAGAATTTTTGCACCGGTTTGTGGCTACAGATGAAACTTGGGTCCACTACTATACCCCAGAGACAAAACAGCAGTCAAAGCAGTGGAAACATGCTTATTCATCACCACCAAAGAAAGCAAAGGCAGTGCGTTCGGCCGGAAAGGTCATGGCCTCAGTTTTCTGGGATGCAAAAAGCATTCTACTGATAGATTATCTTCCTACTGGCCAAACAATTACGGGGCAATACTATGCAAACCTCCTAGACCAACTACAGGAAAAGATACGCGAAACAAGGCCTGGTTTGGCAAGGAAAAAGGTCATCTTTCATCAGGACAACTCTCTGCCACACACAAGTGTTATTGCCATGGCAAAACTTCATGAACTGGGGTACGAATTGTTGCCATATCAACCTTATTCACCTGATTTGGCACCATCAGACTTTCATCTATTCCCCAAGCTGAAAATTTTCCTCAGTGGATGGTGATTTTCTGCAAGGGAAGAACTGACAGCTGAATTGGAGAGGTATGGTACTGTATTTTGCAGGCCTGGAGGAATCTCATTTTCGAGATGGGGTCAAGGCATTGGAACATCGCTGGACCAAATGCATTAGTCTACAGGAAGACTACGTTAAAAAATAAAAGCAGTTCCACCGAGGTAAGATACTTAATTCTAGTACATTCCGAGAACTTTTCAAAGCACCTACGTATGTGGCCTGTACAACTAATTTGGTTACTCAGTACTAGTTTCATCTTCCCTTCACAGATGCTATTTAGATTACAGTCACCATAACACTATAATCAAAGCTAAACTTCCTCGTTTGGTGGCGTGTAACTTTAGTTAAGATAATGAGATTTCATTTCCACCGAAAGCGATACTCTTATTGGTAGGTAAGTCATGCTTGTGCTTAGCCACGTTTGTGTAATGCGTAGGAAGACAGCAGCTGACTAACATTTAGCGCACGCACCAAAAAATTTCATTAGTTGTGACAAGCAAAGAATTGAATGGAAGATACTTCTATTTACATTTTCGAACCAATATTGAAACTTTAAATGACGTCTAGCTAAACACCAGCTGAACATTGTTTATGCAGTGGAACATTCTGTGCAACTTAGATGTTGTTTAAGGCTTAAAACTAGTCATAGTTTCTGCAATCAATCCTTTGCGTATATCTTTCACCGTACACTGTGTGTAATTAATTTCTGTATTGTCTTATTCCTCAGGTTTGCTTCCTGTTGAAGGAGGTTGAGGGACTTCGTTGTAAATCCGACACTGGTGCTAGAGAAGATGATATGGACACATCTGCTGATGCAACAAAGTCATCTGAGGTGAGGAAGTCATGTAAGAATGTAAAGCAAATATTGTACATCTTTGCTATATTTACACGTACATTGTCCGCACCTGTTTTGTGAAGAACTTTTGGTCTCAAAATGTTTTGGGTATGAACAATGCTAGGAATATGGAAGTTAGAGCTGAGAAAATTGGTTACATTATGAACATTCTGCCATAGTATGCTCCCATAAATTATTAATTTATGGGGAATATTCAAAATATCTCTCAAAATGTTTATCATTCCAGAAATATGTTGCATTGTAACTTATGTAGCAGATGTTATCTCATTGCAATAACTATAATGATGTGGACAAGTACTCTTCCACGTTTTACGTATGTATATGGTTTATGACAGCAAGGACTGGCACATGAAGATTTTTATACAGTAGAACCATGATTATCCGTCCCTTGATTAACCATTCTGCGGATTATTCATCGCCTAAAAGAATAATCTTGATTTTTGTAATGTACATTCGCTCCAAAAATGAATGAGCATACTCTTGATGTCAAGATATCTTTTTTTGAGCACTGTACACTGACTCTGCACACGTGTTCATGATCATATCGTAAGTGTGTACATGGACAGACCGTCAGTCGCCACTGAAGACATAAATTCATACTTATGATGGAAAGCTATTCAAATTTAACAATCACAAACATACTTTATTGTCTATTCCGTTCTTGATAAATAACAATGTGCATGACCCCAGTCCACAATTCATACAGTACATGTTGGTTATTTGTACTTCCTGAGTGATATCTGAAACTTGTTTTGATAGTGTATAACATTTCTCAGTGCGTATCTTTCATTTTGTTGTCTGTCAAGGTTAAATATTTTCACCCCGCACAGTATCATAAATATTTTGCAATGGACGTGAATAAAAAACCAGTCTAGCGGTCCGTCATCATCGGCTTCTGGTATTAATAGACCTGTAAACTACATTCTGTTGTGCGTGCCAAGGAAAGGTAAGAGTGACTGGCAAGTTCAACCCTTTTACTTTCTAACAACCAAAAAATGCAGAGTTGGAAATCTACAGCAAAGAGAAAATGTGTGGTTTTAATCACAGTGATGTCACCATATGTAAAAGTCTTTAAAATAGCCTAGGTCACATGGTGTGCACTCTAACAAAACCATACTTTCAGTGCAATGGTAATTTAACATTGGTGATTTAAGGTATGGTTTCGTCAGTGAAGTTTCTGTATATTGTCTTCTTGTAACAAAATACAGCAAAACCTCGTTAAGACATTTCTGTAAGGGACGAGGAAAAATTATTAATTAAGCGAGAAAACTTACTACTGAATACACGAATAAAAACTACCCAGCAGAGATATAGAAACACTAGATAAGATTTTTTCCGACATAATGGGATTTACATAAAATCAGTTTCATGGTCCGTATCGCACTTCAATAGATTCACAATTATTTATTATTTTCCACCTAGTCGATACAGTGATTGCTTAAGGCAATTTAATGGTTAAAAGTGGTACATGTTTCGTATTTTATCAACATCTTCAGCCACATAACACTGTTTAGATGAAAAATATATAAAATTGACAAAGTAATGCTTAAGAGGAAGTGTCCTTAAAATTAACATAAGATTGACAACATTAAAACAAAAACTCAAGAGAAAATATATAAATTTTTACTACAATTGAAAGCAGTTGTCAAGGAAACACTTGTACAATATTCCATAGAGAGTATGTCCTAAATTAATATTCTTTTCTTAATAATTCATGAAAAAAGATCAAATTATAAATTATACAGTTATAGGTAATTGTCGAAATGAAGAAAACCAGATATCACAATGTGGTTCTTATTATTAATGCAGATGAAAATATAACTAATTCTTAGTTGTCAATTCTTATTAAGCCTGCTTTCCTTTGGAACAGTAACTCTTGTCATTCTTTCACAGTCTTGTGTCTGGTGTAATATTGATGATGCGTTCTTCCTTGCTTGAGAAAGATCACGAAAAAAGAATTGGAATTTCTCCATCTACAGATAGCCCTACAACTTATTCCTCCTCAGTTGAAGCTATAGGTGGCAGCAAGGAGGTTCTTGACACACGTATATCCCCCGCTCCTCCTCCTCCTCAGGTGCAAGAGCAAGGAAGAACGCATCATCAATATTACACCAGACACAAGACTGTGAAAGAATGACAAGAGTTACTGTTCCAAAGGAAAGCAGGCTTAATAAGAATTGACAACTAAGAATTAGTTATATTTTCATCTGCATTAATAATAAGAACCACATTGTGATAACTGGTTTTCTTCATTTCGACAATTACCTATAAACTGTATAATTTATAATTTGACCTTTTTTTCATGAATTATTAAGAAAAGAATATTCATTTAGGACATACTCTCTGTGGAATATTGTACAAGTGTTTCCTTCACAACTGCTTTCAATTGTAGTAATAATTTATATATTTTCTCTTGAGTTTTTGTTTTAATGTTGTCAATCTTATGTTAATTTTAAGGACACTTCCTCTTAAGCATTACTTTGTCAATTTTATATATTTTTCATCTAAACAGTGTTATGTGGCTGAAGATGTTGATAAAATACGAAACATGTACCACTTTTAACCATTAAATTGCCTTAAGCAATCATTGTATCGACTAGGTGGAAAATAATAAATACTTAATTGTGAATAATGGGATTTTACGTCGTATATCAGTGGTACAGTGAAATCTCTAAGACAAGAGAGTATTAAAAGGTGTGGAAAACATTAGAGAATAAATATGAAAACTTACTCCGCTGGGGCTTGTAAAATAATAGTGCTCTGAAAAGTGTTAAAGACACCAAACAAATATGAGAACATTTGAACGGGTTCCATAAAAATATAAAATTATTATTGCAGATCACTCTCTTTCTAAAACAAATGATAGTAGAAGCCTTTTATTTCGGACCAGTTTGTTATATGTCAGGTCAGGTACGTCCTGCTACCGTATGCGACAGACTGTACTGCCTGTGACTGTCTGGCCGAGGGTTGGGCGGCCATTACCAAACCTGACAAAAATTAAGGGAGAACCAATGGCTATGGGCAGAGGTGTTCACCCTAAGGGAGCTTATTGAAGCCATTGTGTAGGAAATGACACATAAATTCAACTGGAAGCTGCTGCCTTGCAGATGTGGCAGGGGACTGCTAAAGTCTAATGCCTATTGCTCACGGTAAAATGTTTCGTAAAATTTGTTGTACAATTAATTTTATAAAAATTTGGTGAAAACAAGTTGTGTTGCTCACGGTAAAATGATTTTATAAAATCTGTGGAAACATCAGGATGGCAATCTATGAACTTACTTTTGAACTAAGATGTGTATGTGCTGCTATCTATCAATAAACTTTTAAACCAAGAATCAGCTGTTCAACTTACAATGTGTTTGAGAGTATGGCTCCAACAAACAAAGCAAAACTTGCTGCTTTAGCTGCAATTATATGTTGTACAGTGGTAAAAAGGAAGAAAAGAAATGCCAGGAAATGCTGGACTCGGGATTGGATCAAAAGAAGAGAAGAAGGTAGAGGATTGCTGTCCTTGCTGGAAAATGAGTTGAGATTAGAAGACCAGTATTCATATAGGAATTTGGCGATTGTGTTTTTTGCCTCTCTTCTTGCATTTCCGCTGTGGTAAAGTGGCGTTTTAACTTCATACAAACAAGGATATTTCTGGTATTTGTCAGTAAAACACTAACAGCTTCCTTAGTCCACCCGGATCCTGCCATTTTAGAAAGAAGTGTTCGTTTACAATAGAGCTTCGCAATCTTCTCACAACGTAGCGCCAGCATCATCGTGATGTCAGCTTTGCTGATTGGTTCGTTTCGTAAAATTAATTTTACGGAATAGAACATGTCCTGTTTTATGAAAAGTTTTATCAAAGGTTTTATAAAACTTGAATTTGACCGTGAGCAACAGAAATTTTATAAAATTAAATTATTGTACAATAAATTTGACAGAAAATTTTACTGTGAGCAACAGGCATAAGGGAGATAACCCTGGCAGAAAATCTTCTCTAACGTTAGACCTAGCAAGTCAGTTGGAGAGTAACTGCAATCGCTTTTAACACTTGTACGAGCCTCGGATGCAAACAAAGAACTCGGAGTAGACAACAGAACCCGCAGACCCACGCCAGGTATAATTGCTTACAGCCTGATGATAGGCCAAGCCTTGCGATTGTGCAACAACCCCGGAGAAGACAACTCACTCGGATAGGAACAATCAATGTACCGAGTTTGACTGGGAAATGTGAATTGTTACTGGATATCATGGAGAAAAGGAAAATATCAATCCGAGGACTGAGTGAAACTAAATGGAAAGGTAAAGGGAAGAAAGAGTTGAGGAAAAACTATACCCTCTACTGGAATGGTAACAACAGAGATATGAGAAATGGAGTAGGTTTGATATTGTGTAAAGAGTTAGCTGGTATTACAGAGATCCACTACATCAATGAGAGGATAATAAAGGCAACAGTTCACCTTGGGAAAGAGAAGCTGACACTGGTGCAGGTGTATGCCCCTCAGACGGGTTGCAATCAAGATAAAAGAACAAGTCTCTCAAAGACCTAGAAGAGATCATCAGTTAAGAAAGGGCAATCATCATCGGGGACCTCAACGCACAGCTCAGGACAGACAGGAATGGCTATGAGAAGGTGATGGGACCACATGGCTATGGGAGAAGGAATTCAGACGGCTAACATCTCCTGGACTTCTGCATAAGAAGCTGTTTGGTAGTAAGAAACAGTTGGTTCAACAAAAGAGTCAGTCACAAGATTACCTGTTACAGCTGGTATGGAAAGAGCAAGACGGTCATTGACTATGTCATTACGGATAAAGAAAGAAGTAGACTTGTGACTGATGTCAAGGTGATTCCAAGTGGAGAACCTCAATAGTGACCACCAGTTATCAGTAGCAGATCTGAAAGACATTACTGTACCAAAGATAACCAGGAAATTACCTAAGATTAAGGTGTGGGAACTACAACAGATTGGAAAAAGGACAGACTATCAGGACCGTAGAAGAGGACAACTAAAAAAAAAAAATCAAACCCCATGGCACTACAGCCCTGGAAGCGACTGCGGCTCAGCCCAAAGGCCTGCAGATTGCGAGGTGTCGTGTGGTCAGCACGACGTATCGTCTCGACCTTTATTCTTGGCTTTCGAGACCAGAAGAGGACAACTGCTTACGGAAGAAGTGGAGACTGTTACGGTAGAGTGGACAAGATAAAACACCTTGATTAAAGAAGCAACAAAGGTTTGCGGAAAGACAAGAGCGAGAGTAAGGGAAAAAGAGACACCCTGGTGGAATGAGAGAGTAAGATCCTCGATAAAGGAAAGGAACACTCAATAAAGGAAAGGAACATGGCACAAAAAGAACAAGATAGAGAGAAATCCAAGCCAGAACAGGTAAGGGATGAGGGGAACATCAGGGACCTCGAGCAAGTTTACCAGGACAAGAAATTGAGAGTTAAAAATGTAGTAGAAGAGAAGATACAGTGCTGGGAGAAATTTACTCAAAAACTGAAGAAAGACAGCAGAGGCAATATGAAACTATTGTTCAGAGTGATCAAAAACAAAAAGAATTCAGTTGAAACCATCAAAGCAAATGAGGATCCTAATGGAAACCTGGCCAGGAAAGAAGAGGACATCATAGAGGTTCTGAGGAATCATTTTGATCACCTGTTGAACAGGACAGAAGCCAATCAGAGAACAAAAGAACCAGCTGTTAAAACCTACACAGAGGTACCTCCCATTACATGGGCAGAACCGGAAGCAGCCCTTAAGAAGATGCCGCAAAGGAAATCCTCAGGAGTCGAAGTTGGCACGGACATGATTAAAGCAGCAGGAGTCCAGGGTTTACAGCGGCTACACAGAGTGCTCAGTGCAGTTTGGAAAGATGGAGAGACACCTACTCATTGGAGCAGGGGTGTCATTATCCCCTGTTTAAGAAAGGAAATCGCTGAAAGTGCTCCAACTACTGGGGAATAACACTCCTTTCTCATGGGCTTAAGATTCTTGAGGAAATCTTAGAGAGCAGATTGCGAGTCATCTTAGACCCACAGTTTGAAGAGGAACAGTATGGCTTCAGGCCTAACAGGTCCACAACAGACCTAATCTTCAGTGTCCATATGTTAATGGAAAAATATTGGGAAATATGCAAAGATCTGTTTATGTTTTTCCTTGACATTGAGAAGGCATATGGCAGCATTGCAAGAGAGAAAATATGGAAATGCCTGAGAAAAAAGAATGTGCCAGAGGGAATGGTGAGGAAAGTTCAGAAGTTGTGTGAGAACTGTACCAGCTGTGTGCGATTGGGTGACCCACATTCATCCTGGTTCAAGACCGAAAGTGGAGTCCAGCAAGGCAGTGCACTATCCCCATTATTGTTTATCACCAGCAAGGATGACATAATGAAAAACATCAAGAAAACGTCTGGTAAACTAAATGCAATGGCCTTTGCTGATGTTATGATCGGGGGAGAAACTGAGGAACGAGTACAGTCGAGACTCAATGAATGGAAGGTTAGGTTCCAAGAGTACAATCTCAAGATAAGCGAACTCAAAACAGTAGTGATAAACAGAGAAGGATGACCAGCGACCCTCATGCTAGGAAACCATCTACTAGAAAGTGTGGAAAGCTTTACGTACCTCGGCAATGTAATATCTCGAGATACACTAGCCACAAAGGAGCTGGCAAATAGAGTGCAGAAGAGCTCTCACTTTTACCAGCAAGTACGAACACTCCTCTGGGATCCCAAAGTGCCAACAAAATCAAAGCTGGTGATGTTCAGTTAGTACTTCATACCAATCTTAACCTATGGTATTGAAACTTGCACCCTCACTAAGAAAGACTAATCAAGGTTGCAGGCATCGCTTCGACGAAAATGGTTGAAATCATTAGTCATTTCTTGGCGTAATGTTGTTCTTTGTCTAGCGCTTTCAACCCCTTGTACGAGCCACTAGTCTTCAACGGAATTTGTTCATGAAGAACAGTGCTATAATGGACTTCTACCAAAGTATGTTACTAAAAATACAGTGCCTGATTACATAGTATCATCGTGCAATTGCAGGTGTCACTGCATGACATTTAGTTGCTGCTGTGAAAAGAAGTCAATGAACTGAATACCAATATATGCATGTATTGCTGAGGATTGCAAACAGTTATTAACTGTTTAAGACTGAGTAAAAAAATATATGTATGTAGTAGATTGTATGTAATCAATTTAAAAAGTTGTTAAACTAATTATTCATTATGCCCTTTTAATTAATATATAATATGCTTTTGCACTTTAAGTTACAAAGGGAGAAGATATCAGAAAAATGAGTTGTATTTTTGTATGTTTAACTTCCTTTTATTTAGAAAAGAGCAGAAATATTGGATCACGGAGATAATGGCGTCAACATGACTTGGCACATCCGCCGTCTTTAATGGTAGCTCAAGATAAGCCCGACCACAATATTTGGTGGCAACCAGCGTTTTTACTTACTCTTAAGTATCAATTAAGAATTAAAAAAGGAATTGTGTCTGAAAGGTTTCTATCAAAGGGTAGAGAAGGATCCACCTATTCAATACCATTAGCTTGTATAGTATCCTGTATAATTGGGACTTGTTTCGACCCCATATACATTCGGTCATCTTCAGCCACGATCCAATTGGATAAAGCATGTGCTTACATACAGCCAATAATAAACAAGTATGTGTCAATTTACAACCTAAATTTAAAACATTGATGAAGTCCGACAACACATCCAAAATTGAAACCAAATGACACATCAAAACTGCTGCGGTTGGTGCCGAACTATGTCATCACTTCTAGAGCAACCCAGCGCTCCTGAGGTCAGGGAGTTGGCATTCCCCACCAGTATAGACGAGCCACTTGATTTATGAATTATGTTTTGTACAATAATAATATGGGCAATGGTTTGTTGACGGGGAACATTCATAATTTGAGTAAGTATTCCTTTTCATCAGATGTAGTGATGTATTGTTTAATTTGGTAAGAAGTGAATGCCTGAAAAGAAAATATTTGAAGGAAATTATTAAGAAAAGAAGGGAAGTTAGATCAAGATTAATATACAGCTACATGAGACTCGCCTCTATGTTCCTCATAAATTGTGTGATTACTGTCGAAATCATCTGAAAATTCAAGGATATCGGCCTCATTCGGCCTTGAATGTGGCCTAGCCATTACGATAAAAAGATGACGCAAGCACATGCAACAACGGAGTAATGCTAAGGTGTGAAATTATAGTTGCGTAGTACAGTGAACACACGATATTCCAAAGAAAGGAAATTAAACTAATCTGTTAGCAAGATCAAATTGTTGTATTAATAAGCCAACCAAAACAGATCCACGCGGTAACAACCTTGAATAACCACAACATAAACATTCACGGAATCAAACCCGGGACCCCTATAACCAAAGGGCAGCGCGCTTTGTGATTGAGAAGTGTAAAGTGAAGGAATATTTGATCTCCCAAATAGAAACCGCAGGTCAGACGCCAATCACTTTCCATATGCCATATAGTCGAACAAACTATAAGGAAGGAACATCAAATGTTATTGTACTTGCTACGGGAAGCGAAAAATGATGTACTGCAATGCTTGCTGTAACAGCTGATGGCAGAAAGCTTGCACCTTACATTGTTCTAAAACGAAAAACAATGCCTAAAGCAAAATTTCCGCGAGTGATCCATGTTCTTATTCAAGAAAAAGGGTGGATGGACATGTCACTCTTACCAGACTGGACGTGAACGGTTTGGGGTAATCTAGCAGGGTCCATCCTTCGATGCCCGGCCCTTCTCATGTTGAATAGTTCTTGTATTTTTGCCGGTATTTCATTGTTATGACATTACATGAATTGTACTTTTATTAGTTCATGTTTATTCCACTTCAGGTCGTATTGTCGGCTCATAACAGGAAGAACATTTTCCATTGTCTGTACTTCAATCCCACATGTCTAACTTACCTGACTGACTTTTCAGAAAAAATCTCATACCGGAATTTTACGCCAAATGACAATAACCGCAAATGAGTTGAACCAGTTGTGATTATATTATATTTGATGTATCTTTTAAATGTGAATGAATTGTAAATGATTTTTAAATATGGTATCAAATTCCTTCTATGATTTATGCATCTGATGTTTTCGCCTGTATTTTTTGTCAAAATGTGCGTTGGACCAGGCGAGTTGGCCATGCGGTGAGGAGCGCGCGTCTGTGAGCTTGCATCCGGCAGATAGTGGCTATAATCCCACTGTCGGCAGCCTTGAATATGGTTTTCCTTGGTTTTCCATTTTCACACCAGGCAAATGCTGGGGCTGTACCTTAATTAACGCCATGGCCGCTTCCTTCCAACTCCTAGGCTTTTCCTATTCCATCGTCGCCATAAGACCTATCTTGGTCAGTGCGACGTAAAGCCACTAGCAAAAATACGGTATTATGCATTTTGTTGCGTGTGTCGGTGCGTCATAAATATTATTCGTGTGTGTCATACGTAGAATGGTTAGATTTGTAGATATATATGCCTTTTATCCTGACCTTTTTTGACCTAGACCGTGGTGGAATATATGTGATGAAATCCAAGAATTAAAAATCTTCCTATTTCTGGTTTCTAAAAGTTGGCAGGTATGGGTTTACTGTATGTTGTAATAACTGCTATATAGCAAACTAATGACCCGCCAAGTTATACTTCTTCTTAAAACAATAATCACCACCACCACCACCCAGCTTCACACAGGAGTAATTTTGTTTTTGTGGTAATCGGCCTTGTAATATTTCCTTGTAGACAGCATTGTTTTTTTCTTAACGTAGGTAAGTAGTTCATTTTGATTTTTTTTTTAAAGGCCTTTCCGGCTGCCTAGATGTCTCGGCTTGTTTCCTTCTCCCCATGCAATATTTTAACTTTTCCTGTGCTTTCCCTAAAATGTTGATAACTCCTAAACCATGCACACAAGCGATTTAGTATGAAGGACATTTTTTATCTTTCTTTGACTTCCTTAATTAAAATTGCCATCAAGCTCGATTGCTGCAGTCGCATAAGTGCGGCCAGTACCCAGTATTCAGGAGATAGTGGGTTTGAATCCCACTGTTGGTAGCCCTGAAGATGGTTTTCTGTGGTTTCCCATTTTCACACCAGGCACAGTGTGGTTCAGAGCATCAACCTCTCATTCTGAATGACATATTATAATCATTGAAAACAGCAAAGCAAGGCACGGGAGGCTGTTTGCAACAGTAGTGTTATGTCAGTATTTATAAAATTTGTAATAAGGATCTCAGAAGAGTTGCACGAGTGCCTGACAGTGGCAGAGAGATTGTGGTCTGCACAACTCATGTGGTGAGGACATGTGAAGACGATGAGGGAGAACCGGACACCAAGACAATACTTGGATAGTATTGTACAGGGGAAAACACCTGTTGGACAATCCAGGGAAAGATGACAGGATCATATCAAAGATGATCTGGAAACTAGACAAGAACGCCGGGAAACTAATAAGACAAGAAGTTTATCAAGATAAAGCAAAATGGAGGCAAATCATTCATAAATATCCTACCTGGAAGGTGTACATTGATTATGTATGCAATCAATTCTGCTTGAAAATGAATTGACTATTGTTACAACTTATGTGGTAGTGACTTACTTCACTTCCAGATAAAATTGTGTTGGTCAGTTGAAGCTGTTATGTTTTGAATATGGATAAAAGATTGTATTTTATGCCAAAAAGGTGGTTAAGATGCTGTACATACTTGTAAACATAATTTTGAATTGAGTGTTGAGGTGCATTGATGGTTTGAAGGCAATTAGTGAAATTCAAAACCAGGGATGACAATGAGTTGTACACAATATTTCAAATGACGTGGGGGGTTTACATATGGAAGAACGGTCCTTGAAGACCAGGAGCGATTCCTGCTTTCACAGGAATCGCCTCCCAAAATGTAGAATGAATTTGGGAACTTGTGCTTGAGGATTGTCCGAGGACGGTGCACATTGTTGGTATATCATATGGGTCAGTGCAGTTTGTGAACTACAGAGCTTGTCTGGGAACATTTTGATTTGGCCTTGTATATATTTTTTCTTCATTACAGACTTCTTTCAATATACAACACTTCCTGTGAGTGGCGGACGCAGATGAAGAATACACGCACAGTATCCCATGCTTGTTGTAAGAGGCGACTAAATGGGATGACCAAGGGATGTTGGAATTTGAACCATGAGGCTACTTGTGATTAGTACCGTAACATGAGGAACAACATGGGTCAACGTTACTTGCGATTAATACCACCATGTGAGGAACACCATGGGTCTACGTTACCTACGAGCAGTACCATTATGTGAGGAACACCACGGGTCTGGGTGTTGCTTATGATTAGTGCCATCATGTGCATCCCACCGATGCGGAGGAGCGGGCACTCAGCTGCACAGACTAGCGTCTAGCAGGAATAGGTGCCAAGCGATGCGCTCAAATGGGTTGGTTCCACTGTTTTCAGAATGGGTCTGCATTACCTAGGAGTATTACCATTATGTGATGAACACCATGTATCTGTGTTTCCTGTGGGTAGTACCAAAATGTGTGATAAACCATGGGTCTACATTACTTGTAATTAGCACCACCATACGAGGAACACCATGAGTCTACATTACCTGTGATTAGTACCACTATAGGAGGAATGCCAGTGATTAGTACTATTATGAGGGGCTGGTAACCTGGATTTTGTATCCTTTTTTGATACAAGCATCATCCCAGAAAATGAGGCATTGTGATTTGGATCCACTGATTGTTTTGGATTCATGGTCATTTTTCAACATCATTTTTTTTTTTTTTTTTTTTTTTTTTTTAGATTGTAGTCTGTGTATACATTTTGAAGTTTTAATTCTAGTTTCATTTCGTTGCACCTCATACCATTAGGGGTTGATGACCTGGCTGATAGGCCCCTTTAAACAACAATAATCATCATCTTCAGTGTACAACAGGTCGTGCTTTTAATATTGTCAAAATGCTCTTGCATTTCTTCTATTTGTATTCCTCCCCAGATCAAATTTTAAAAAATTGATTTGCAGAATTTTATTTATCGTGTGACTTTTACATGCAAAATTACAGTATTTATTGAAGGATGACAAAAAGTACTATATAAAACATATACATAAATACACATGACAAGAAACATGTCTGTGTTGAGTTCAAACAATCCAGCCAACTATCCACCACAGATTGTGTGGCATGAACAAAGTCCATTGGATCAACTTCAAAGGTCTGCAGTCTGTACTTGAATGTGTTGTGTTATATAGTGAGGAGGAGCTCCACAATCACACTGGGAGGATGGAATCTTGCCCCATCTGAACAAAGACTAAGCGCAGATTTTGGTATTTGTGTGAATCCGGTTTAGAGCGGACAGTGTCCTCCTCGGGAGATGAAATCCTGGAGCAGGGCTGTTTTTGCTGAACAGAGGCCAAATCAGATGGTAGGTGTTGGTAGTCCACTACCCTTTAATTAACGTGGTTACGAGTTAGTTCTTGGGCCTGAACAGTAGTTGGATGTCTGGACTTCAGCCTGTCCCTCCGAAGGTCTAGGATGTTGTGAATAGGAAGGTTTAGATTAGCCATGCTCTTGTCATATTCTTGACAAGAGCGGCTTCACCTCGGAGGTGAGATGGTATGATGTGACTGAGGAAAGGAAGCTAATAAGTTGGAGTGGGTCTGCTGACGCTGCTAATCTTCCACATGGTATTGTTGAGCTAGGTGTCAATTGTTTGTTAAGGAAGTTCTTGGTAGATGGGTAGAAGGAAGAATATCATAAATTGATGAATATTTGAAGAATAAATATACTTCCTTTATTCATTGTATTTTTTTCCTTTTTGGAATAACAAAATGCTAAGTTCTTCATGGACAAACTCTATATTTTTTCTTTTATAACACTTCACCAAGATGATTGGTATGGTAGTTTTGTGTACTTCAGTTTTTTTTGGCAATTTGTGATTTAGTGAATAAAAATATATACTGCTTTATAGAATAAATATGGAATCATTTGGCTTAAATTACAGGTAATTGCAAAACATCTGGTAACCTTCAGCAATATCCAGGAACTACATGCTAACAATCAGAAATTATTGGCTATTGTGAGGGAGCTGAGTAAAAAGTCTGAGGAAGAAGAGAATGAGAAAATAGGTGCAGAAACTGTTGAAGATCTTAAGGTAAGAAATTTCTTCTTAAACATGAATAATGCCTTTAGTTCTGATTTGTTCTGTACCAATTTAATGCCAGTATAGCCTTGGGTATGCAAGTACAGTGTAATCCTCTTAGTGAACCTGTTTTAAAGAAACCAAATAAAACATACAATATTACAACTGTTCTAATGTTATACGAGGTTATCACATGCCATTCATCAAATTTGTGATTTATTGTGTTTGTGAAGCCTAAGAACATTAAAACCATAGATTTTAGATTATATTTTAAGTACATTATTTATGGTTCATGGTGTGGGTTACTGTAGTCACGTCCTAGTTCGTGAACCATGGGCAACGGCTGAGTGGTCTAGTAAGTGGTCCCGAGAGTCGGGATACCAGTTGCTATGGAATGGGAGTGGGCATCTCGGACATACTCTGAGTCATGGCCCTCCTTGTGCTCAGGCGGCTAGGACTATACAATTCACCGGTGGTCCATAACTCGTTAGAGGAGAGATCCTCACTTGGACTATGTGCAAGTAGGGTAGCATCCTGCTTCATGAATTTACCAAGCTCAGAACATTTTAAGCAAGCCTCGGACCTGTGGGAGTAACGGAGTCCCACTCCCATTTGACAGGCGAGGGACTTCTTGGAAACAACTTGGCGGACGAAATGGAATTCGATGGGGAGTTATCAGTATTAATGGGCTTATGGAAGAAAGAAAGTAGAGCTGGCTGAGTCAGCAAAGAGGATGCATCCGGATGTGCTAGGAGTAAGTGATATTCGGGTAAGGGGAGATAAGGAGGAAGAGATAGGAGATTATAAAGTGTACTTGACGGGAGTTAGAAAGGGAAGGACAGAGTCTGGGGTAGGGCTCTTTATCAGGAATACCATTGCACGCAGCATAGTTTCTGTTAGGCACGTCAATGAGCGAATGATGTGGGTAGATTTGTCAGTTGGAGGAATTAGGACTAGAATTGTCTCCGTGTATTCACCATGTGAGGGTGCAAATGAGGATGAAGTTGACAAGTTTTATGAAGCATTGAGTGACATCGTGGTCAGGGTGAACAGCAAGGATAGAATAGTGCTAATGGGCGATTTCAATGTGAGAGGTGGGAACAGAACTGAAGGATGCAAAAGGGTGATTGGTAAATGTGCGGAAGATATGGAAGCTAATGGGAATGGGAAGTGTTTGCTGGACTTCTGTGCTAGTATGGGTTTAGCAGTTACGAATGCATTCTTCAAGCATAAGGCTATTCACTGCTACACATGGGAGGCTAGGGGTACCAGATCCATGATAGACTATATCTTAACAGACTTTGAATTCAGGAAATCTGTTAGGAATGTACGAGTTTTCCAGGGATTTTTTGATGATACAGACCACTATCTGATCTGCAGTGAACTAAGTATCTCTAGGCCCAGGGTAGAGAAAGTGAAATCTGTCTGCAAACGAATAAGGGTAGAAAATCTCCAGGACGAGGAAATTAGACAGAAGTACACGGATATGATTAGTGAGAAGTTTCGAACAGTAGATAGTAAGCAGGTTCGGGATATAGAAAGTGAATGGGTGCCATACAGGGATGCTGTAGTAGAAACAGCAAGGGAATGCCTAGGAACAACTGTGTGTAAAGATGGGAAAAGGCGAACATCTTGGTGAATGATGAAGTGAGAGCAGCTTGTAAACGTAAAAAGAAGGCTTATCAGAAATGGCTCCAAACAAGGGCCGAAGCAGACAGGGATTTGTACGTAAATGAAAGAAACAGAGCGAAACAAATAGTTGTTGAATCCAAAAAGAAGTCGTGGAACGATTTTGGTAATAACCTGGAAAGGCTAGGTCAAGCAGCAGGGAAACCTTTCTGGACAGTAATAAAGAATCTTAGGAAGGGAGGGGAAAAAGGAAATGAACAGTGTTTTGAGTAATTCAGGTGAACTCATAATAGATCCCAGGGAATCACTGTGAGGTGGAGGGAATATTTTGAAAAATCTTCTCAATGTAAAAGGAAATCATCCTGGTGGTGTTGCAAACAGCCAAGCTCATGGGGAGGAGGAAAATGATGTTGGTGAAATTACGCTTGAGGAAGTGGAAAGTATGGTAAATAAACTAAATTGTCATAAAGTAGCAGGAATAGATGAAATTAGACCTGAAATGGTGAAGTATAGTGGGAAGGCAAGGGATGAAATGGCTTCATAGAGTAGTAAGATTAGCATGGAGTGTTGGTAAGGTACCTTCAGATTGGACAAAAGCAGTAACCGAACCTATCTATAAGCAAGGGAACAAGAAGGATTGCAACAGCTGTCGAGGTATCTCATTGATTAGTATACCAGGCAAAGTATTCACTGGCATCTTGGAAGGGAGGTTGCGATCAGTCATTGAGAGGAAGTTAGATGAAAACCAGTGTGGTTTCAGACCACAGAGAGGCTGTCAGGATCAGAATTTCAGTATGCGCCAGGTAATTGAAAAATGCTACGAGAGGAATAGGCAGTTGTGTTTGTTTCGTAGATCTAGAGAAAGCATATGACAGGGTACCGAGGGAAAAGATGTTTGCTATACTGGGGGACTATGGAATTAAAGGTAGATTATTAAAATCAATCAAAGGCATTTATAATGACAGTTGGGTTTCAGTAAGAATTGATGGCAGAATGCGTTCTTGGTTCAGGGTACTTACAGGGGTTAAACAAGGCTGTAATCTTTCACCTTTGCTGTTCTTAGTTCATATGAATCGTCTGCTGAAGGGTATAAAATGGCAGGGGGGGATTCAGTTAGATGGAAATGTAGTAAGCAGTCTGCCCTATGGTGACGACTTGGTCTTAATGGCAGATTGTTTCGAAAGCCTGCAGTCTAATATCTTGGAACTTGAAAATAATTGCAATGAGTATGGTTTGAAAATTAGCCTCTCGAAGACTAAATTGATGTCAGTAGGTAAGAAATTCAACAGAATTGAATGTCAGATTGGTGATACAAAGCTAGAACAGGTCGATAATTTCAAGTATTTAGGTTGTGTGTTCTCCCAGGATGGTAATATAGTGAGATTGAGTCAAGGTGTAGTAAAGCTAATGCAGTGAGCTCGCAGTTGCGATCAATAGTATTCTATAAGAAGGAAGTCAGCTCCCAGACGAAACTATCTTTACATCGGTCTGTTTTCAGACCAACTTTGCTGTACGGGAGCGAAAGCTGGGTGGACTCAGGATATCTTATTCATAAGTTAGAAGTAACAGACATGAAAGTAGCAAGAATGATTGCTGGTACAAACAGGTGGGAACAGTGGCAGGACGGTACTCGGAATGAGAAAATAGAGGCTAATTTAGGATTGAACTCGATGGATGAAGCTGTAGGCATAAACCTGCTTCGGTGGTGGGGTCATGTGAGGTGAATGGAGGAGGATAGGTTACCTAGGAGAATAATGGACTCTGTTATGGGGGGTAAGGGAAGTAGAGGTAGACCAAGACGACGACGACGGTTAAACTCGGTTTCTAACGATTTAAAGATAAGAGGTATAGAACTAAATGGTGCCACAGCACTAGTTGCAAATAGAGGATTGTGGCGATGTTTAGTAAATTCACGGAGGCTTGCAGACTGAACGTGGGAAGCTGAGGTGCCGAAATTTAGTCCCGCAGGAGTTCTTTTGCATGCCAGGAAATCTACTCACAAGAGGCCGACGTATTTCAGCACCTTCAAATACCACCAGCCTGAGCCAGAATCGAACCTGCCAAGTTGGGGTCAGAAGGCCGGCCAGCACCTCAACCGTCTAGGCCACATAGTCTGGCGAGAAAATAATCTCTTCTGTGTTATCAGCTCATAGAAAATAGGTGTAGTGAAGAAGTGAATGTAAGAAATATAGTGTCCTAATTTAGGTCTCTGTACAATCCCCTGCGGCAACAGTATGGCGACAAGCTTTATTTCGTCCTTATTTGTTCGAACCCAGTCTTGATCTCGACTCCTTTGTTTCATGTTACTAAACTGTGTTTTATGTGCGATATCCTGCTGGGCATCTTTTGTCTGTTCAGCTATGTTCTGGCATATATTGTCATAAATAAGTAATTATAATATTTCGCTCCGTTTTATTTTCCGTGAACACTCCCCCTTTACATCACGATGGATTTTGGATCAAAGCGGGACCTTCTTTGTCCATTTTCAGTATAAGTTTACGAAGAACTTGCACTGGTTGAGTTGTAATCAGTATTGTCATCACCACTGTCATAGTCACTACTTGAACTGAAATCGAACACGCACTGTCTCTTTTGCGACTCCCAAACATTCGCATCAGCTGGGCCTGAATTCTGAAAATTTGAGCCTGCAGTACATACTCCAGGTATGTTCCTGTCACGAATTCCTCTTCGGCAGAACTTACTTAATATCACTATTCTCCCCACTAAATTCCAACATTTCGTTTATCGTGGCCTGTAAATCATCTTCCTCTAACGGTGGGAGCCGGTAATTCCTTTTAGACATTTTAGCGGAAAAAATGTAAGAAAAAGGATCGAATATAATCCTGATCTCTGCAGTTAGGACGGAAATCATGAATTATGCCTGTATTACGGATGCGTACTGTAATACATGTTGTGTAACTCACGGAAAACACACACTCCAGTCGTGAAAGAAGAACTCAAGACTGGCGATAATAAATCAGGTCACAGTTCTAAAATGTCATCAGAGAGGTCTGTTCAGTATCATAATTTCTGGAAATCCCTTCCACAGCAATAATATTACATCCACGATATGATTAGGCGATGAGCCAAAGCTTCAACGCGTAGCTATTAGGCCTTAAGTCGTTCCTGCCCGGACGTAAGCTGCGTTCTTTATGATGCAACTCGTGGATGACACATTGGTATTGGGAGAACATAGTTGAAAAAATTCACGTCAGAGGGCAGGCTCATCCAGAATATGCTGCTGAAAAGGAAATAAACCTCTGCAGGCAGGCAACTAAGAAAAAATATGTAATTTGAATCGGCGGATATATCAGAGTTCCCGCTGAGCAAGCGACTCTTAATTGTTCGACTCTTTAATGCTCAACTTTTTTTACATCCCATTTGAGTGTCATTGGCAGCGGGTGATAATTCATGACAGCGGTTCAGAATGGCAACATTTGAAAGTAGCCACCCTGCAGGGTAGTGTTTTGGGACTACTACTGTTTTCATTGCACATCAATGAGATCTCGTCTACACTAAAATACTTCAGTTACCACTTACATGCAGATGACCAAATATTTAGCCACTCCAGAATAAGGAAATTATCAAATGCAGGGAAAATATAAATGCTGACTTAAAACGATGTAAATACGCAAAATCAAACTGGCTTGTCATAAAACCATCAACAACACAAGCAATCATTGTCAGCTCTCTGAGGGGTCGATAACCTTAGATGTTAGGCCCGTTGAAACAAGCATAATCATCAGCTCTCTGAAGCTCCTAGACGATCAACAGCACACATTCCACCTCTGTTAATAAATGGTAAAATCATTCCTTAAAGTATAACGGTGAAAAACCTTGGCGTTACTATGGCTTAGCTTCATTCATTAAGACTAAAAGCAAAACAAAAATGTCTTACCACAGGACATGTGGCAGACTAGTTCAGACTTCAATTCTTCCTATCCTCTACTACCGTGACATTATCCTTGTTGACACAAGTAGGGAAGAAACGATGAAAAAAGTTATAAATAAAGGAAGAATTTTTCGCCTGCAGTACCTACGGGTGGACTGAGTAGCTCACTAGTTGCTGTTGCCGGTTCCAAGCCCGGGGAAAGGAGGAGGGTTGGCTCAATGCCGTAAAATGACAGCCAGAGAACATCTTGAGGCAACCTCTATGGTTCACAACCATACTTGTAACTCGGAGCTTGCTCCATCCAAGGTTATATGCCTTTGACAGTCAGTAATGGACGGAAATCTTTTCGGTAAATTTCCACCGCTTGCCAGGGAAGACTGCATTCGGATACGGTGGGCAGTTGCTTGAAAGATGAGTCAGATGAGTCGGAGTATCTGGAAATTCCCAAGACAAACCAGCGACTAACCCAAAGACTAAAATTGAAACAGATAAACTATTTAGCAACATATAACATCAACTCTCTGGCACAGGTGGGAAAATTAAAAATCCTAACTAATGAACTAGATAAACAAATGACCTTATAGCAGGATTACAAGAGATGAGGAATTCAGACCAGGAACCCATGGAATCCCAAGGGTATAGAGTGTACAGAGGCATCTCTGGAGATAGTGATGAGAAATTGTCCACAATTTGGTACAGGATTCATAGTCAACATGAAAATAATTGATTCGATAGTAGATTTTCAGGCACAATCCCCAAGACTCGTGACGCTAACAATAAAGGCATCGAATAAAATCTCCACAATAATTAATACCCACACTCCTACAAATGTAAAAACAATAGACAAACCAGAGAAGAGGTGGATAAATTCTGGGACCTCCTGGATCAAACGGTGACAAATATAAATAAAAATCATACCAAAATTTTAATAGGCGACTTCAGTGCACAATTAGGTAAAGAAAGGAGACACAGAGACATAATAGGAAAATGGCCAGCTCAAAAACAGACCAATAAAAATGGCATGATTGATAGATTTTTGTAGAAACCATAATATATCAAAATCTACGTATTTTATGAGAAAACCTAATAAACCGAGCTCGATAACTGTAGTCGTCTAAGTGCGGCCAGTATCCAGTATTTGGGAGATAGTAGGTTCGAACCCCACTGTCGGCAGCCCTGAAGATGGTTTTCTTTGGTTTCCCATTTTCACACCAGGCAAATGCTGGGGCTGTACCTTAATTAAGGCCACGGCCGCTTCCTTCCCACTCCTGGCTCTTTCCTATCCCATCGTCACCGTAAGACCTATCTGTGTAAGTGCGACGTAAAGCAACTAGCTAGTTAAAATCTAATAAACTTAAGACCTGAAAACACCCAGATTGAAGAAAAGGAGAATGGCAATTAGATCATGTTTGTATGGAAAATAATTATCATAAGGAAATCCAAAATGTTAAAGTACTTAGAGGAACAGATATAGGGTCTGACCATTACATGGTGGAAATCACAATTAAATTGAGGCGCTCGGGGCTAGATAATGGTAAGCCACATTGAGGAAATTTTACAGGAGAGCCATATGAAGGTTCAAAAAATTCCATAAATCAGGTGATGGACATAAGAGATATATTTATTGAATGATAAGGTACTATATACATTGAGGTATTATTGTAACATGAAATAGAACCTTTTTACCTAATGTACATAGTATAAAAAAACAATAATACACATAATTTTGTGGCTTGTCATTGTCTGTCACCAAAGTTTCAGTGCCAACATTTGACTTTACTGATCACCAACCACTTCACTCTCACCGTCATCTAAGAAACTGCCATCAGTTAATTCAGGTTCCTCAACCTGCTCTGTGGTTTCGTACTGAGTCAGAGATAAATAATATCCATGATGCACCGCAGGTATGTAGGGAAGCTGGTCCATGACGTCAGACAGTTTCTTATGCCGTATAGGAATGGACCTACGATTTTTTGGTGTTAAGGTCGCAATCCACGATGTCTGTGTAGGACAGCCATGCTTCTTGACATTCATTTCACAGAAGTCTCCGTGAACAGTGTACTCTTCACCCTTAAAAATAAAAAATAATGTCCATCTTACAACGTGTTTATGAAACATATCATATTGCTAATTTAATATTAATTCGATATTCTGTGCCGGCTCTCCTAAATAATAATAATATTATTATTTAATTAAAGTATTTATTTTTCTAATATTTTTAATTCTGGTTAATAGCTATGTTTAAGTGCATACCCGATTACACTGGCGTTTACGTTTAGCCCTTTTACTTAACTCCGGTGTTTACTGCCACCATCGATGCCTTCCATTCTTAGCAGGTGAGATGGGCTCCTCTCTAAGAAGGGGAGATGTCTTCATTCTTGCGGAAGAAAAAAGAATAAAAAATGAATAACATGAACCTATGAAACTGCACTGAACAATACAGCTATTCAACAGCTGTATAATGACAAGCCACAATAACCCCTATCGCAGTCACTTAGTGATGCCCATCTTAGTCCAACAGTCGTTTATGGCTACTTGGCTCCTTATAAATATCTTAGAAGTAGTCCCATAGTTCATACTTCCATTAAATATTAGCGTTATCTTACAGTACTACATGTACTGCTTGGTCATGATAAGCCACATTGTCATGTGCTATAATATGGCATGCCACATAACAACATGTTGTTGATGCTTACCTCTGATGATGATGAGATATCACATGGATTTGGCTGATAATCCACATCTACAACACTGTCATCGCACGAGGATTCACTCTCAAGAAAATTGGCTTCCGTCTCGGTTCCAAAATGCATTTTTCATCGAAACAACAGCTCACACTGTTTCCTCTGCAAGCAGCCATCTTGCTGCGGCTTACCATACTAAAGCACAAAAGTGACGTGCTGTGTCTTGGTGCAATACATAACAACAGTGCGTGTGCTGCCATCTCTTGGTTTCTTCAAATAGCACTCTGCCAGTGGCTTGCCATCCTCTAGCAGATACGAAATGCGTACAAATCTAAATATTGCTCTATGTGTGGCTTACCATTATCTAGCCCCGAGCGCCTCAATTCACACCAGTAAAGAAACCAAAATCAAAATGTAAATTGAGAAATGTTTATGATCCCCATAAACTAATAAACAATGAACAGTATAAAGAACTAACTCGAGACATTGATAAAACAGATAAATTAGAAGAGATCATCCCGAAACTAAAAGACAGCTGAGAAAATAGCCTTGCCAAGTCCAAGGAAAAAGCATCAGTGTTGGAATGAGATATGCGATAAAGCATTTGAAAGTAGACATCGGGCATGGTTAAATCATCAAAGTCGGAAAACAGAGACATCGTATGAAGAATTTACCAAGCAAAGAAAATTAACCCAAAAAACCATCAGAATATTAAAAGACAACATCAAAAAAGCATTATTCAACAAATAGAAATAGATCACAAAAAGACCAATTCTAGGGATTACTATAAAATATTTAGTAAACAACTTCAAAAATATGAACCGCCAACACTTATGCTAAAAAATAAGAATGGAGAGATGGCACATAATAATAAAGATAATACATAAATACCAGCAGATACATTCAATAAATTATTGAATTGTGAAGAACCAAAAGAACTACTTGATATAAACACAGACATGCCCATTAAAACTCCACCAGAAAATATCGATCCACCCAGCTTTGAAGTTAATCAAGTCATTAAAAAACTGAAAAATTATAAAGCTTGTGGTGAAGACCAAACATTTGCCAAGTTGCGGAAAAATGCAGCGGAATCAATTAGAGTATCACTTCACCAATGCTTGATTAAAATTTGGAATGATGAAAAATTACCGGACCATTGGACAAGTGCAGTAATCCACCCTTTACACAAAAAAGGAGATAGAACAAATCCTGATAACTATAGAGGAATATCACTCCTGTATTGTACCTATAAAATATTCTCGAGAATAATTTACTATTGGTGCAAACATCAACTGGAAAAAGAATTAGGGGAGCGCCAGGGAGGATTTTGACCATGGCTTAGTTGTCCAGATCAAATCATAACACTAAAATTAAGGGACGTCTACAGAAGAAGACAGAAACAAATGACTATCACTTTCATAGACTTCTGGAAAGCTTATGATTGCATTCACCAACGTTCAGGATTAAAAATATTACGAAATTTTGGATTACATCCTAAATTAATTAAAATGATAAGCTTAACGTTAACTAACACTAAATCAAAAGTGAAGTTTAGAGGAGAATTATCCGAAGCATTCACGATCAGAACAGGACTAAGACGAGGTGATGTACTATCACCATTTTTGTTTACGGAATACTTGATGAGAGAATGGTATAAAGACAATAACAAAAATATAAAAATTGGATACACTAAAGATGAAATTGACCTAAATTGCTTAGGATTTGCAGATCTGGCAATACTAGCTAATAACATTAATGAAGCTCGGAATCAAATCACAAGTCTCCAAACTATTGCTGGAAAAATAGGATTAACAATTTCATTTGAAAAAACTAGAATAATGGCAATAGATCCCCTTTTAATAAGCAGTGTTCTGATATGTGGGAAAGAAACAGAAATTGTAAAACAGTTTAAATACCATGGAGAAACTATAACATACAATTTAAATGAAAACAATTTCTTGGACAGAGAGAATGAATAAATTATCCAGAGCCCAAAAAGTAACCAAAAATACATACAACAAGAAATGTTTGTCAATAAATACAAAATTGAAACATTATAAGATTGTAGTCCAACCTGAAATAACTTATGGAAGTGAAACATTATTTAAACTAAACCAAAAGAATAACATAGAAAAAATTTTAAAAATAGAAAGAAGAATAGTAAGAACATGCATTAATAAGAAGTACCAAAAAGAAGGAGAATGGCACATCATTCCAAATTAAGCAGTATATCAGGAAATAGAACCTATAACGGATTTCATGAGAAAGAAGAGAATATTATTCTTTGGTCATCTCTAGAGAATACCTCAAGACAGGTTAATACGCAGAATTTTGGAAAAGCTTTTGTTTCCAAAGCAACGACCTGTCTGGATAAAAGAAATAAAAGAAGTCATGAAAGAATTAGACATAACACTGGAGGATTTAAAGAATAAATAAATAAAGAGTAAATAAATTGAAGAATAGTTAAGTTAGATTTCTACCAAAATGTGATAAAAGAGAAACAACTAAAAGGGTATTTTCAGAAGAAGAAAGACAACGAAGATCAGATATAATGAAGAAATACTGGAGGAAAAAAACATAAAACATCATAGAAGACCGGACAGAAATTGACTACAGTGGTCCAATGCGGCTTCTAAAAGCACAATAATAATAATAATAATAATAATAATAATAATAATAATAATAATAATAATAATAATAAAGGAAGATTTAAGTCTGAACTATGAATTATGAATGAAGCAAATACTGTATATCTAATCTTTCCTTGCTAGATGTTCAGTGGTATTAGTAGCAGCACTGTGGATGTTATATCAAGAATGACTTAAGGCTTAAGGATTGGCATGTGAAATGTATTAGAACTGCATTTTGCCATTAAATGAATCATATCTCTGTCTGATGTGACATTTGTAAATGTATTTGATTTATTAACCTGCTTCATAGTGTTTTAATTTTTAAATACTGAAGTGCAGTATTTTGTATTAAATAAATTAAATAATGTATATAAACACCAAGAAGTACTGTACAGTGTTCATTCAAGTGCTATTTGATCCCACAAATTTCATTTCACTTGCATAAAGTTCTCTGACAGTAGATACTAATTTTAAACCATGTGATGTGTACTTCAGATAAAATGACCAGTGCAGTTTCATTTTAGGAAATGCTCAGAGTGAAGACAAATCAAATAGAGGAGCAGAAGGAGCAACTTGAAGTTAATCAGAAGATGCTTAGCCAAGCTCTGCGGCAAGTCGACATGTACCGCAGCATTCTCAACCAGCATGCACACCCTGGAGATGAAGATTTGGATATTAATGTATCAACTCCTGCATATTCACGAAAATCTTCTGGCCATCAGCAAGAAAGCAAACAACTGGCTGAGGTTAGTGTCCTATAACATTTACTTTACTTTTTCAAATCCTCATTTACATCAATGATTATCTATGAAGATTAGCAGAAAATGCCTTTCATTTCTTGATTTTTATTTCTTCAGATATTGGGGTGGTCTTACCTTAAAATCACAAGAAATTTATAATGTGCTGGGCTGAGTCCTGGATGCTTCTGTGCTGGCTTTTTAAGCCCATGCTGGCAGATTTGATTCTTTCAGTCCAGTAGCATTTGAAAGTGCTCGAATACCCCATTCTTGTGTTGGTAGGTTTATTGGCCCATAAAGGATCTCTTGGAACATAATTCCTGCAACTCAACCTCTTTGAAAAGTATTATTATTATTATTATTATTATTATTATTATTATTATTATTATTACTAGCTGAAATAGATAAAGTACTTCAGATATAATAATAATTAGAACTTGTATAAATAAACAATATCAAGTTAATGCCATTGGAGAATAGTTTCAAATAGCAGTTTATATGGAAATTAATCCAGTACTTCGCGCAATTAGAAAGACAAATGGTCAGTTATTGGACATTATAAATTTTCCAGCCAACCCATTCCTGGTTGCCAGCGTTTCACCCCCGTTGGGTTGGCTGGAAATTTTATAATGTCCAATAACGGACCATTTATATTGGTATTATAAATTTACTCATTCGGAACATATATTTCATATTCCCTGTGGGAATCAACATCTATATGATTAAATTTAATTTCCAGGTTGAACCGTATTGTACTTGTACGCATATCACGTACAGTTTTCCGACGTTTCGAATACATTGCAGTATTCTTTGTCAAGGCGACTGAAATACCCCTACTCGATCCGAGGTAATCAGTCTCCCAGGCAGAAATGACACTACTACAGTGGCCTTGATCTTGGCCTTTTATATCCTAGCCTTTCTGGCTGACGTAAGCCCTGGCTGTCTCGCGAGACTTCTGGAAAGTATATGTCACAGCCAGGTAGTGGGGGCTTGCCCGCGCTGTTATGTAATGGGGTTGCGGCCCGTGTGTTTATGTTGTGGTCTGTATGTCTTAAACTATGAATGATAGGCATCCAAGAATTACTGATTTTGTATCCTTCTTCTAAATTTATGTTGATCGGATGTTTCTTGATTTCGATAGCCTCGCGGATTTTCCTTTCCAGATTCCAAGGGATAGCTGCTAGGATCTTGGTCTTGTCAAATGATATTCTGTGCCTAGTTTCGTAGGAATGCTTGGCTACTGCTGAAATATCTGTGTTTTGGTTCTTGGTGTGACGGATATGTTCTTTTAGGCAGGTGGATCTAAAAGGCCAAGATCAAGGCCACTCTAGTAGTGTAATTTCTGCCTGGGAGACTGATTACCTCGGATCGAGTAGGGGTATTTCAGTCGCCTTGACAAAGAATACTGCAATGTATTCGAAACGTCGGCAAACTGTACGTGATATGCGTACAAGTACAACACGGTTCAACCCGGAAATTAAATTAAATAATTCTTCACACCGTGGAAGCTTCACTTCTAAGAAACATCTATATGAATTAGAAAGAAGCGCATCTCAATTTTTGGACATCTTATTAAAATACCGGAAAATAGAATTAGTAGAAAACTTATGCATTAGCAATTTCAGGCTTGAATGGATCACAAAAATTAAGGATGATATCAGTGAACTCCAAATAACATTAAATGATCCCAAGAACAAAACTGACAAAATTAAGATTCTCACTTACTCACATGCGAGACTACAAACCAAAATAAATTAAGAAAAGGGCAAATTGTAGTGTGTTCTCAACTGAAGGAAGGATGTCCACATCTGAGAGGATGAAGAAAGACTGGAAACATCGAAAAGCTAATATTTTTTGTATAATTGACTGGAGTGGCCCTATGTTGGTTGTAAAATGTATAAAATAATAATATAATCAATTATTGTTATCATCATTACATTATAAATAATGCATGATAATGATATTACAATAACTTTTACCTTCTTAATGTTCCTTTTAGAATGCCCAGTGTTTGAATAACTTCCATGCTCAACGATGCTGAATAAAGGCTCTATTTGCTTTTCGTACTCCAGCTCTTACATCCTCTCCTTCTCTTGTCACTACAGTTCCCAAGTAGGTAAATTTTTTAACCTCTTCAATTTCTTCTGCTACAATGTCTCTTTCATCAATTTTAGCATTTACTCTCATTTTCCTTGGTTTTAACAGCATCTACCATATTTACCCGAATAATCCCCGCTGTCGAATAATGCCCGCACCCTCATTTTAGGAAGGCTCATTTTGAAAAAAATGAAATGAACTAAAATTCCTTCCATCGAAAGAGTAACGTAGGCATAAACAAACATTTTGTATCACTCCGCGAGGTCCACGTTGTCTTTACGCAAATATGAACATGAAATTTATGGACATAGCTGCTTTGCATGAGATGATAAAAATACATTATCACTGCTATGAAATATATTTTCCATGAAAATGAGCAAGTAGGCCTACGTTTTTTCATCCAGTTATATCTTTAATTCCAAAGCGATGACCTATATTTTTCGTGGGCTTTAAATGTTTCCTGAAATTCAAACTTAATTTTTAACACCAAACCCTGAGAAAGTATTAAGGAAAATTTTTGAGATAATAAGGAAGGTAAATGGACAGGCCAGTTTCAATGCCGTAGGATATTCGCTGTTTTAATACATATCAAATATTGTTGTACGCAGAACATTTCTATTGAAATCACGAGGTCTGTCACTGGCTTCTTCCTCTTGGGGTTCTTTCCTGGCGACCTGAACACTGAATTATTTTTATTTCTGTAGCTTGTTTTATCCTCTGTACTGTTCGCAGGCCGATACCACACGCGAGTGCAGTCTTCTTTTGAGGCGTGGCAACATGGCGTTCCTCACCTTCCCCAACTCTGAACGCCTGCTGCTGCATGCTTACAAAATACAAATTCACTCTAAATACTATTTCCCTAGCCTGTCGATGCAATACTTGTCTTTTTGCTCTTCCTGGATCCATTGTACACACGCAAATAATTCCCTAAATTCGTTGATTATGATATTTACAAATAAAACTCTAAACATTCACCTGGTCTGAATTTAAATTTCTCCGTAAAATACAGTATTATTTTGAATTAAAAAAAAATGTAAAGTCACTTTAGAATTAAGTCTGAATGGTTTTCCGTTTAAATATGACATGGGGTTAGTTTTCTTCCATCTACGGTTGCACAGAGCATGACTTTACACTGAGCATCCAAAACTAGGTGAGCCAGCAGCGTGTTGGCAACCTTGACGCAAATAAAACCCGCACCCTAATTTCGTGCCTCAAAGTTTTTAAAAAAATATGGGGGGATTATTCGCGTAAATACGGTATATTAAGTCCTGTGGCCTGTGCATCTCCTTCCGTAATCCTTCTAACTTGTGTTTCATATCACTAATTCTTGATGACAAGACAAACTCTAAATCCTCCAGTCTTTCCTCCATGCCTCATTGTATTCCTCTTTTCCTTCTTCCCAACATCTTTCTCATGACATTATGGAGCACTACTAAAAAGACTATTGGTGAAAGAATGCATGCCTGGCGAACTCCACTTGTGACATTCACAAAATCTGTGAGCGTTTCCTCATCTACTACTTCGCATCTGTACCCTTCATACATTTCCTTCAGGAGATTTCTTTTTTAGGCTGGGGGGCGGAGAAGGTTTCATAATCGGCTCCTATTTCCAATTAGATGGAATTCTTTCTTCTTTCCATATTTTCTCCAATAATGGTAGGAGCAAATTAATGGTGGCCTCTTCATCCACTTTTAGTATTTCTGGATTTATTTTATCTATACCTGCTGCTTTTCCATTCTTTAATTTTTTCTATGCTAACCTAACTTCATGCCTCGTTGAGGTGCGGCACGTCGGGCAACCCCACAGAGTACACCACGCCGCCTCCGCTGCTTCGCCATCTCAACTCACAGTCACTCCTATACTGATACGTAGACAACCCAGGATGGCAGACCAACCTCCAACCACCACCGCACAGCAGCAGCCACCCACGAATCCACAGCAGCCACCAGCCGTGCAACCTGGTCAACAACCGCCTCCACAGACTCTAGAGCAACTTTCAGCCATCGTCAACCAACTGGCGGTTGGATGACTGTCGCTTCTTTATAACTCTGTAGGATAATGTCGTCTGTCTCGAGGAACCGGCTGACATTCTCCGATGATCAGGTGCTGGGAGTGGTGTGTGGAGTAATCCCTCTCTCAGTTGCGTCCTGATAGAACGCGTCTTCCGGAACGTGCGTTGTCCCACTGACTTCCGAGGGCTGCGTCGACTCGGTGGCCGTCCTGGCCAGTTCTGAGCCCCTGTTCCCTTGTACAAGATTATTTGCTGTGAGGTGGTGGTCACTTTCAGCTTTTAGGAGTACATAGCTGTTACCTAGCATTGTTTTTGGTCCACTAAACAGTTATATTTTATCTGGGGTCCTGAAATGTTGTGTCTTAATAGCTCAATTTTGGGCTATGCTTGACATGCACTACCAGAGTATTTAAATTATTCTGCTTGGTATATTCGGATATTCTGTCTGTAGCACACTGAAACCAATTTAAAATCTGCTGGATCATCATTTGACAACCTCCATTCAAATGTAGATTGGGTATGCTTGGCAAACTTTGGATGGCAGAAAAATCAAAATTTTTTATATGGGAAGAGGCTGTTAGTCATTATTGATCCATTTGTCTTTTGTCTATGTAGAATTTGTGAGGTTGACTTATTTTGATCTGAACTGAAATATTGTATATTGTTAATTTCATTACAGCTGACCTCCAAGCTTCAGCAGGCAGAACAGGCTCTGAAGGAAACTCGGGAAGAAGCTGAAAGTTACCGAATTGAACGACAGGCTAATGATCGCTTGTTGAATGAGCAGTTAGAGGCAATGCGCAATGAATTACATGATATGAGAACTAAATGTAGCAAATTAGTGTCTCAGGTTGAGTATAATGAAGGACGCTTCAAGATCATGCAGTCCAATGCAACCACTTACAAGACTCAAATAGCTGCACTTGAGGGCAAGAACAAGAATTACAATGCAACAATTATTAAGCATGAGCAGTCCATATTGCATCTTAAAGATGTAAGTTAATTAAATGTCATCCTACTTTCCCTTTTTTTCTTTAGTCAAAACTTATACACACTTGTGAAATATTTTAGTTTATTCCTTTGATTTCTGTTTTCCTGTTTATTTAGGAAGTTGTTGACACACAGAGGAAACTTGGTCGTGCAGAAGTAAGTTTATCGAACGCACGGCAAGAGATAGCTATATTGCGTGAATCTGAGATGCGTCTCCAAAAGGAACTCGAAGTAGTAGGCCACACACAACAGGGACAGGCAATGCTTCTTGCAAACTTGGACCAAATACGTGCTAGCATGGAGCGTTCGGAAGTAGAGGGAAGAGCAAGACTGGAGACACGACTTGATGAAACTCTCAGAGAATGTGGGGCTCTCAGGAGGAGGTTGCAAGTAAGTTTTCATAATAAAAGTTACACCTTGTATTTGGGATGACATTCAAAGCATAATGCTGATCAGTCTATAAATTTGTTTGCTAGAATGTGAATAAAGTAGTATTCTAATGATAATTGCTGTCTGTTGCAATTCATGAAAACTTTGCTGAATGCATATTTTTATTTAGCTAATCTGTAGTTGGGCCCACGAGAGTTAGTCTGACGTTTAGCAGCACCAGCGAGAAAAGGTTGACTTAACACTGCTCGAAAATGATCTGTAGCTATGGCAACGATAAGATACCATATTTAAAGAAGCTATCGCCATATGGGTTGGCTTGTTCTCAATCGCTTTTGTGATATTATTCGGAGTGGTACTTCGTTAGTTGTTGCTGGTTTATGTAATTATTTGTTATTTTATTACTATTTTTTTTTTAGTTTATATTTTTGTAAGTGGCTAGTTGTACAGTTCTATTCTCTATTTAACATGTGCATTTGTTGTGGTTGTCACTTTGTCAGTTAAGCGGTTATGAAATCTCATATTTATCGGCAATGACGTGTTCTGTCTTAAATGCTGGAATTATTAGCATGAGCTAAGGAATGGGTCCAAGTTTATTGAATTGCATTAGGCCTACATATTTGATTAAACATTCAGCCAGTATGAAAGGGTGGTGTGCTAGAGATGGAGGTAACTATGACAACGCAGCATACAGTACTTCGTTGTTACTGCTTTCGCTGCTCATATGCCATATACATATAATCATTGAAAAAATACAGTGCAAATATCTGAAGTGCTTCAAATAAAGGAGATAAAATTAAACAGTTTGCTGCTTCAGCAGTAAGACTAATAAAATAATTATAATGTAACTGTAATCATAGGTTGTTAAACTGGGTAAGAAAAAAGAAATAGGAAGAGCAGTAAGTTTTTACCTTATCTCACAAATGCTTGATTTGTGCATCATTTGTGACTACAGACATTACTTTATAAAGTTCCTGCCACACACACTGCAACATACCTTGGTTAATAGTAGCGACAATTCTTTGTCAAAATGCTGGTAATTCTTGCAGCCAAGAGGCGATATAGACATGTTCTTTAACAAAATCCCACAGGATAAAGTTGCATGGAGTCAGATTGGGCATCCTGGGGGGATAAAAGTCAAGTCTTTGTTTGAAGTGTGTCCAATCCAGTGATTAAGTAGCATTAAGATAAGCATAAATATATGGTTAAATCATGTTACTATTGGTTGTATCTTCCTGCAGTTTTGTCATTAACCAATTTTCTAATATGTCAAAAAGAGTAATACCTGCGACATTTCTCTCACTGGAGAGACAATGTGGGAGGGCCTCAAAAAACCGCACAATACACATTGACTTTTGGACACATTCCTCCATATTTTCCAAGCTCCACATGTACAAGTTATGCTGATTGACTACACAGGACACTTGGAATAGTGCTTTGTTACTGAACACAAGTCGGGCTGAATGGCTCAGACTGTTGAGGCGCTGGCCTTCTGACCCCAGCTTGGCAGGTTCAGTCCTGGCTCAGCCTGGTGGTATTTGAAGGTGCTCAGATACATTAGCCTCATTGTTAGATTTACTGGCACAGAAAAGAACTGCTGTTGGACTAAATTCTGGCACCTAGGCATCTCCGAAAACTGTAAAAAATGTAGTTAGTGGGAAGCAAAGCAAATAACACCATTCTTCTTCTTCTTCTTCTTCTTCTTCTTCTTCTTCTTCTTCTTCTTCTTATTATTATTATTATTATTATTATTATTATTATTATTATTATTATTATTATTATTATTATTATTATTATTATTATTGAATACAAGTCATTGTCCCCAGCCTTGCTTACAGTTCCTCACAGAATTGATAAATTAACTTTTATCTTGGGGACCTACTGCTAGCATTTACTCCAGCCACTGCCGTTGAAATGCAAGCTTTTTTGTGTATTATGTGCCGGATAGTTTTCTGAGACATTTGGATTTCTCGGCTTGTGCTATACATGTAGATTTTTGAAGACTCGTAGATAGATATTTACACACATGATCCACAGTCTGAGACAGTGTCTTTTGGGTCTGTTTTCTCCAAATGAGCTTAAACTAAGTTCATTTAATCTGGTTTGAGGCTGAGTTTAAACTAACATATCCATTTTCTCCACATTGGTTTAAACTTTGTATCAAGTTTAAACTTAGTTCAAAGTTAAACCTTCTATTTTGTAGGCTTAAACTGCTGTTTATATTAAACCTTCTTGACATTATATTAACATATTTCTGATTTTCCTAGGAGAAGGGTTAGTTTTGACTATCAGTACTGCAGTATTTACTTAAATAGAAAACATACTAAAATTAGAATGTAGTATTAGCATTAGAAAATAGAAGAATTTGTTGAACACTTTGGTTAGATAAATGATTTTGATGTGCAATGGAGGTTAAGAAGATGCACTCCAACAAAAGTTTATCATTTTAGAAAATTGGATGTAACAGAGATTTTTAATGGATTTATAATTCATAAGCAAACAGCAAGGATTGTCTTGCATCAAGGGAGGATTCGATTAAAATGCCAACTGCATGCCAGAAGCAATGATTCTGGTTTCTTAAGATATTAATATGCAGCAGGCATCTTTCTCATTAACATCTGGGACCACAGGCCTTAAATTGCATTCTCCTTATAATATTATATAAAATACTGTTGGCGGCATGAATATAATTGTGAAGCATAAAAATATTCCTACATAAATGGTGTAATACGTCCGGTGTTTGTGCTCTCTCTGATGGCTTGCAAATTAATCACAAAAATAGGTGATTGGATAGATTCAAAACTGGCGGAAAGAAAAGGTTGAATTTCCAACCCAAAAATAAATGAACATCAATGTTACAAAAACCTAGAAATACAAAACTTCTTTAAATTATAAGTTCTTTCACTTTGCACCAGGGTGCATGATCATAGTTTTTAGTGGTGTCATCTGTAGAAGAATGTCCAAACCTCTTGATGAATATCAAAACAAAGCCAGGAGAATTTAACTCAGTTTAGGAAGCTGCACAATAACAAAAATACACAATATTTTAGTGGTGACATCTTCTGATTAAAGTTCCAAGTTGGTGTAGTTTCAGTTTCATTGTTTTACCAATAGAGGAGTTCATTTAGGCGCTAGTTTTGAATGCGCGGCATTGAGGTGTACCTCCCGGTACAGCCTACGTTCCAATAATTGCTATATTTTATCCCTAAATCGATTAAAAACTCTTTTAATTTAGACCGAGAAACTTAAATATTTGCCGACTCGTTTTCAGTATCTTGAATAGTATTTTCTTGAAATTGTTTTCAGACAAAATGTGAAGCCGTGAACCAATTACCACTCCCCAGAAGTCCTTAAGAAACTCCCGCTGTGAATGCTCCCTTTGTCCCTTAGTCTGTATGTCACGAGTTGGGGGACAGTGTCCATTGACCTGCTGGAAACGAAACTCTACATTCCATTCTGTGAGGAACTTTCAGTGCATCCGTTTGCTCAGCGTATGCATTATGCCGAAAGTGGCAGCTTCCAAGACATCCTTAATTAAACAGTGGTTGCAGGAGTTTCCCCATTTCATGTTGAATGGAAAAATTATATTCTGCTACGTTTGCAGCAACGCGGTAAGTGAAATTTGTTTTACATTTCACTCTGAAGTACAACGTGCGTTCCATAAGTAATGCACCAATTTTTTTCGGACGCAACTGTACACCGCAGCGTGTTCTAACCTGCTGGGCTAGGTGGAGGGGGGTGTTAGCTTCAAACGCTCTTTGTCTCATTCGGCAGCGAGCTGCCGGAGAGTCAGCACGTGCGTTTCTGCCAAGCCCATTTTGAGTTCATCTAACACAACACAATGGATCGTTCTGTAGAGCAACGGTACGCTATCAAATTTTGCGTTAAACTTGGGAAGTCTGCCACTGAAACGTTTCCATTACTTCAGCAGGCCTTTGGGACTGATTGCTTGTCCAAATCACAAATTTTCCGATGGCACAAGTCGTTCATGGAGGGCCGAGAAGAGATCACCGACAAACCTTGCAGTGGACGGCCATCAACCTCATGAGTCGACAAAAATGTGACGCGTGTGCGCGATTGTTTGAACTCTGACAGACGGCTGAGCCTTCAATTGATAGCACAAACTCTAAACATGGCAAAAACAACCGTTTTCCGCATTGTGACCGAAGATTTGAACATGAGAAAGGTGTGTACCAAACTGGTCCCAAAAGTGTTGACCGATGAACAAAAGGACATATGAGTGCTTCGGTGCCGAGAAATGTTGGAAATATGTGAAAATGATCCTAATTTTTTTAACTCAGTTATCACTGGTGATGAGACATGGATTTTTGAGTACAACCCTGAGAAAAAGGGCAGAGTTCAGAGTGCCACACCCCATCGTTGCCCCGTCCCAAGAAGGCACGCACGAGCAAGTCCAGGATCAAAACCATGCTCATTGTCTTCTTTGACGTCAGATGCATCGTCCACACGAATTCGTACCTACCGGGACTACAGTGAACTCAGCTTTCTACTTGGAAGTGCTCAAAAGACTGAAAAGGAGGGTCTCGCGCTGCCGAAGTGACATCAAGGACACGTGGAAAGTTCATCACGACAACGCGCCGACCTGGCTCCTGCTGACTTTTTTTTTTTTGTTTCCTCGGTTAAAAGGAGTCATGAAAGGAAAACATTGGGACACGATTGAAAGAATCCAGGCGCATGTTACATCGGCTTTAAAGGACATTCCGGAAAAGGCCTTCCAGGATGCCTTTCAGGCATGGAAACACCGCCTCCAGAAGTGTATCGACACAAGAGGGTGCTATTTTGAAGATTTTTAATTATTTGTACGAATGTCTTCAATAAATGATTTTTTATGAATTTGTTCACATTATTTATGGAACGCACCTTGTACGTACTTTGGTGTGAGAGTCATACTTAATACGTAGGCGTTCTGTCTCTCTGTTGTATTACGTTTTGTACATTTTTTACATCAATTCAGCGTACTTACACTAAATGAAGTATAACAATAAATATGAATTGGGGACTGTAGCGCATCCCGATCCTTTGATTTTTTTGTTTATAGAATTGTTAAAAACTGGCCATGTTTGTGTGGTACTGTAAGGTCTATTCATTTAGGAGAAAGGCACATTTTCAAGCAGGTTTTAGAAAAGGAATAATAGTACAAACGTACTGATAAATGAAAAATTATGCTGCCGTAGGGAACTTAAAAATACGAGGTGGAAATTGTAAGAAAATTAGATGTGCACTTTTATCAATTGTAGGAAGTGTATGACAGATTATACACATTGTAAATATATACAGCAATGATTTTTTGATAAGCATACAGTAAATGTAGGGAGGGGAAAAAACACGGAATTCAGCCATGCGCGGGCATCAGTACCGGTAGTAACGAAAATGTTGGCTAACATAATCTAACCGAACATAACGAAACAGGAAGAGAAATGAATTAAATTCACTTCTACTGTGTTCATCTCCTTGGTTGAATGGTCAGCATAGTGGCCTTCGGTTCAGAGGGCCCCGGGTTTGATTCGCGGCCAGATCGGAGATTTAAACCTTAAATGGTTATTTCCCCTGGCTCGGGGACTGTGTATTTGTACTGTCCGAAATATTCCTGAAACTCGCACACAATACTATTGTCCACTACAAAAGCACGCAGTTTCCTGTATGGTACACGGCACATGCCGCCCACCCTTGTTGGAGGGTCTGTCTTACAAAGGCAGACCAGGATAGGAGCAGTCACATGGAATTATTACCTCTAATGCGTCACTTAAAGGTCCAGGGTGCATGTCTACTGGAGGGATCGGGAAGCGCTACAAGGCCCTATGAATTTGAATAGTCTTTTGTGCATATTTTCATTTGGCCTATATACTTACACGGTTTACATAATATTTGCGACTATTTATAGTTGTCGTTGTTTCTAGGTGTCTAGTGAAAGACGATCGCGTCTTAGTCAACATGTCGAGGGGATTAAACATCAGGAAAAATCTGCAGAGGAATTAAAATCTTAAATAAAGATTATTAAAACAGAATCGCTGAATAAGGGAAGCAAAGACTAATTCCATGCAGACTTATGCAGAACTCGTATCGGCAAATATTCCCTTCAACTCACTTGAAAATCCTTCCTTCAAAAGTTTTTCACATAAATGTTGTCATCGGAACATTCCATCCGAATCAACTTTAAGAAAAAGCTACCTGGACACTTCACGAAGACAGTCAGGCGGGTAAGGGAAGATATAGGAGACTCGTACATCTGGATCTCTGTCGATGAGACTAATGACACTCTAGGTCGTTATATTGCCCACTTGATAGTCGGAAAATTAGATCCCGACACGCTGTGTTCGCCATGTTTGATCTGCAGCAGACGGTTAACTAAAACCAATCAGGAGATAGTTGCTCATTTTGTAAATAAAGGACTCAAGGTGCTTTTCCCCAATAACATGGACGAAAATAAGGTGCTTCTTATATTTACTGATGCAGCCACCTACATGATTGCTGCTGTTGCTGTTAAGTTGCTGAAAGTATTTTACCCTGCTTTGATTCACATCACTTGTCTTGCTATGCTATGAATCACGTGGCTGAGCAGATATGTGCCGAATTTCCTCAACAAGATGATCTCCTCTACTAAGAAAATTTTTGTAAAGGCTCCCACACGAATCCAGTTGTTCCGCAATGAATCACCTGATCTTCCACTGCCACCAGAACTCATTCTTACACGCAGGGAGACTTGGCTTCAGGCCATTGTGTACTACAGCGAACATTTTGATGCAATCAGAAGTTTTGTTCTCGCCCTAAATGAAAATGCCATGTGCATCACTTCGGCCAAAAATGTTCTAAAGGATATAACCATTTCTCAAGAAATTCCCTACATCATGTCCCATTATACTTTTTTGGTCCCTGTTATTTCTGCACTTGAGTCTTCCGGGAAACCTGTTTACGAACAATTGGATTTGTTAGAAGAATTGAAAGAAAAAATCAGCTTAGCTCCAGGCCCTGCTGGGGATAGAATTGAGGACAAGCTTAATGAAGTACCCAGGACTGTCAACGCTTCGTGTTGTAGCTGATGTTTTGATTGGCAAAACTAACGTTGAATGTGACATCTCCCCAAGTCTTGTATCAAAATTCAAATAGCCTTGTGACCTCTGTTGACATTGAGCGTACTTTCTCAGCCTACAAGCTAGTGTTGTCAGAAAAGCGGTGCAGTTTCACAACTGAAAATCTAGAAAAGGTGCTAGTGAGCACTTTTAATTATTATTTTTTAACTGTTTAATTATTTAAGAGATAAAAACTCAAAAATGTGGCGAACCCTTGTGTATGTGAAATACTGTATTAACATGTTATTGCCTTATTACGTGTATGCATTTAGAGTTATCAGTTTAGAAAAATAAAAGTGGTATTTTAATTGATAAGTGCTTATTAAAATACGTATAATTGAAGCTGCCTAAAACATTTTTAGAACCTATTTTTACATATTTAAGAGCCTATTTTAAGCACCTAAAATACAAATTTTAGCGCTTAAAAATCCGATTTACACAATTTCACTGGGATGGATTCACAGTTACTCAAGTCACTGGAAAAAATCGTGGCACTGACATAAAGCAATACACTTCACCTTCTAGTGGTACCACTGCTCAGGATTTGAAAACCCAGCAGACCTTATATCTAGAGGTTTGAAAGATGAAATTGCCTCTGCCGACATGTGGTGGCTAGGACCTGCCTGGCTTTGTAAACCTCCCGATTGTTTGGCCTGCAGGGGTGACCATCCAAAGCACCCTATCGCTGGGTGCACAAAAAGTAGTTTTGCAAACTCTGATGGCCATCGCTTATGAGCCACTCGTCCAAGTCTTGAGATTCATCTCATTTTATAATATACATGTAATGGAATGAATTCTCTGCTTTGTTAATAACGTGAAAGCCTCACAAAGAACGTATGGTGAGTTAATCCTTTTGGTAGCAGTCATTTATAGGTGTTATTTGTTTTGAATACCAGGCTTGTTTTGAAGAAATAGCAATGTTTCAGTAAAATTGTTATAACTTCCTTATTATTGAAGATTTGCCTCCAAAATTTTACTGATAGAAAAGGAGCTTCTTTACACGTTTACAAGGCAGTATACTATATTATTCCAAGTTCTGGTGGTAATTACAAGGATTATAGATTGTAGTGTCAGACTGAGGGCTAGAATTGTAGAGTGCAAACTATATGAGCCAAAGTTGGCAGGTTAAACCATGCATTAATTCCGTTATATGACAAAATGCTCAAGTACAGTATGTCAGCCTTGTGTCTGTAGATTTTTCTACTACATAAAGGAACTTTAGCTGTACAAAATTTGTCATCCTGGCATTTCTGAAAGGTAGTTTTAGGACCTAAAACTAATGATATTAATAAATTTTGGTATTGTAATGTATTTTGACTATTCAGATATGAAGGCTATCTTTTAATTAAGAACTGATTGCCCTTACCTTTTAAAATTATGTGTGTTCGTTCTTTTGTGCATGCGCACTTACTCTCAGTATCCCTTGTGCACAAACCAGCTTGTTGCCACATTGGTGCTGTGCTGCTTCATAGTGCGCAACGGAATTTAGATTAAGTGGTCTGTCGCCTGTAAGATACAGTCATTTATCTGGTTCTTGACAGTAACAAATGTGCAACTGGCAGAGATTCATTTCCAGATCTGTGAAATGTATGGCACCAATGCTATGAGTGATGGAATTGTTCATAAGTGTGTAAGGTTATTCTGTAGGTCTTGCCTTGCATCAGTCTCTTCCTTCGTGTGAAAAGGTTGCTTGCCAGCAAGCATTTCTACTGACGAGGATCTGGTAACTATGATTCGGACATGGCTGTTATTGCAGGTAGGAGACTTCTGTGATAAGGGTTTACAGAAACTTCTCACAATGTGAATAATGTTTGAACAATAGTAGAGACTATGTAGAGAAGTAGCTGAAAATGTGTAGAATCAAGTGAAACATAAATTGCCTAAAAATATTTGGTAGTATTTATTTTATTGCAGAATTGTCCTTAGAAAAATAGTCCTTGTATTTTAGTTCTTAAACACACAGTACTCTTTGGACTAACTTTACTGGTGTTGATACTTAACCAAAATGTTTATTTTTTGACTTGGTCCTGGTATCTAATATTTCTTATTTTTAGGTATTGGCAATAGATGAAATCATAAGACTCTTCTCTCATATAGAGTTAAAACAAATCTGCAGACTATAACTATATTCTGTTGCAGATTCTTTGACATCCACTGTCTTGTGATAATACTAATTACGGCTTGTTTCTAATTTTACATTCTCATTTCTGATCAAAATCCTCTTGACTTCTGAATCTGTATTTTCATTTCTTATTGGTCTTATGGATTAATCAATATCCTGAACCATTGTGGTTTCCCTAGTATTAGGGCAGCTATCCTTAATGGGTTTTCTCTCTATATATTTGTTTTACTTTTATAGGAGGAACAAGACCGTTTCAGAGAATTGTCTCTTCAGTTGCAACGCGAGACAGATACTGCTAAAAGTCGTTTGGAAGAGGAAAAGATGATGGCAGCTCGTTGCCAGGATGAATTACATCAGGTGAAGGAAGAGCTTGCAAAGACTAAGGCAGAACTTGATGATATCTGTACAAAAGCTAAGGATTCTTCTTCACCTATTAAGAAGTCTTTTGTTGGTAAGTTGAAGAATTGTATTGAACATTTCACTCAAGAATTAAAGAAAAACTATGACTTCACTGGAACTTGGCAACTCTGAAGCACGCTGTATGTACACCTAAGTCAAAAATATACCCCTGCATTTTCCGGAAGAGGTTCTATCGTTATGCGGAGAATTTTTAATGCAAATTATGTCATAAAATATTATTTTTAACAAAAAAGGACAATTTCGAAATAAGTCTGAATTTAAATACTGGGACATTATCCCGGTTAATCGACGTTCTTGGAATTAAACAATTTCAATAACATGCAAAACAGACGTCGTGTTTCCGGGAACAAGAGATTCTTTGAATTAGGTGGCATTTTGAATTAACCGATTTTGAATTATCGAGGTTCTACTGGTGTATATATGTCAACTTTTAAATGTCAGAAGTTCAGTATGTTAACCCATTGAAGACCGGCCCAGGAGATTTCCGTATTACTGCGGTTAGTGGTTATGGACGAGCTCTCTGTTTTTACCTACTGGCTTGGTTTTCAGCTTGTTGCGCTGTCTTTTAGCTACAGTTTGGAGTATCATGGATATCATTGCCAATATTTTTGTCTACTTTTACGAATATTATAACTATGAAAACAACCTATATACACTAGTGATCTTACACGCTCGCCGGGAGACAGTTGTCAAGATGGCGCACCCATGGCAACCTGTCTTGTGTGATGACAAAGTATTTCAACATTTGTACACCGATTCATTATTTGATGTGCCACATGGGTGACATGCACTGAGAATTCTCATAGTTTCTGAGATAACAGTAGGTGAGGGGCTATGGGAATTCATGATGCACCTTGATCACTGGTACAATTCTGGGCGAGATTGAGTTCCAACAGTGTAGGTATGGAATATAAACAATTGTTATTGGAGCATCTTCGTTTAAACCTTTATGTATTTAACAAAATAATATCAGATATGTAGAGCTGAATTGGATATTTGTAACGATTAACAGCTAACACTAAATGAGGAGTAACTGTAAAGAGAAATCCTTGCATACTTGAATACAATAAGTATACAACAGGCACAAACAGGGCATTCCGATTATACTGTGCTTAAAAAGACTGTTAAATGGTGCCGCAAATGGTACTGCTTTGAAAGATATTGCACCATGCAGACAACTAAGCAACATATTGAGTACATGTTCCAAGTTTGAGATCAATATCATGAATACTTTTCTAGTTACAGTAGTTTGAGTGTAGCAGTGTAATTTCTTTCTTGGGGCCTTGAACTATCCGGTCTACATGGGGTAGCAGCCTCTGTTTTGGACCTGTCTTCAACATGTTAAGGATATAATAGGTTTTTGTGTAAGTTTGTTGGAACATAAGTTCCTAACTTGTAACAACTGCTTATGTAAAGTTTCTTGAGTTGTTTATTCTTACTACTTTTTACATTCCAGATGTGCTGCACAGATTTTGTATTTTGAAATTCTTTCTCCTCTTTCAGTTAGTCGTGTAGTTCGAAAGTAGAACTTTACTTATATTTCAGTTCCCTGTCACATGTATAAACCTTTTTCCTTGTCCTTCCTGTATTGTATCTGGTTTTCTCTTTATCCTACACCTTGTGGCCATCAATGATTATGGATGCATACTTGTGTGTCAAAGATGGAAAGTAAATACCGAGAGGAAAAGTAGACTCAGAAAGAACTGAAAATGAGAGTCCATCTATGAAGGTCGCAGTGAGTGAGGCTTTGAAGTTCATCCTTGTCTTTGTGTGTGTTCCTGTCCTTACCTTCTTCTCTTTGATGCATATTCAATGTTGACTCCATGTATAATTTGTATACTGCTCATCCCTTTTTATATTTTGAAACAAAGGTAAAATAAAACTAGGATATGCTGTATTTAGAATGTAAATTCTTGTTTTTCAGAACTAGAAGCAGATAAACTTTCAACGAAAGTGATAGAATTGCAGAACCAGCTTCAGTTGGTAGAATCTGAGTTAGAATCAACAAAGCAGCTCCTTAAGAATGAGAAAACACAGTCTAAGGAATTTTGTGAACTCTCTGAAAAGATGGAAAAGAGACTGAATGAGTTGTCAGAAGAGTATAAACAGTACAAGGAAATGGCCGAAAATAAGTATGTTTTATTTTTATTTTTTGTAAAGTACCTGTTGTAGTGACATTAGGAATGAACAATTTTGTTGATTTTGATAGTAAGTTATCTTTGTGGAGTCCTTTTGTTGATTTTGTGTGTTCATCTTATGTATCAGATTCCTACAACTCAAACAAATACTGTATGTCTCATATCCATCACCCATGTTGGGGTTAGATGGGGTACAGTACATGTTAGTATCGGTAAAAATTTGATGCTTTCGTGTGTTCTAAATAGAAGTTAATAATGGTTCGAAGATAAAACAAGTACATTAAAAGTCCGTTATACCGAGTACGGCATATAGCGAGAACCCCGTTATAGCGATAAAATTTGTCTGTCCCTTCAAAATTCCTATATTAAACTGTGTGTTATCCTTCGGTTACATCGAGAACCCTATCACTGACGCATCTGTTATTACGAGCGATTGTGCACGCTCGATTTTTTCTGTTGCCAATATTTATGCACCCAGTCATTATGCTGCATGTGATCGATCATCTTCGGTAGCGCATCGTTTTCTCGCTATGCCCACCAGCGAGCTCTCTCGTCGACATCTGAAGGCAATCAAGAAGTAAGAAATGGACAACTTGTAATCTGAAGGCAATGTCGGAGTCTATTAGTAATACCCGTCGATTGCTCTTCCGTGAGGAAAACGAAAGAGAACATGTTTTCGTAATAAATGCGTAAACAACGTGTCCGATAGCCGTTGTTAACTCGTTAAAGATAAACGCTGAATAAGCGATCGTTTAATTTTAATGCTAAATACCGCAGTTAAGTAAGAATGAGATAGGCTACACCTCAAGATATGGTAGAGTGCTTAATTGATTTCAGAGGTTAAATTACGGAAAGACTATTATGAAAATTTATAGCGAGAAGGTTATCATTTCTCTACTGATGCTTGAAGTATGTTTTCATTATACGTATAGTACAGTTAAGTTAGGCTAGGTGACGCTGTTTGAATAAGAAAACGGAAAAGTTTGCAACAAAATGCGATCGATCATCTTCGGCACGGTATAGTATTTCACTTTACAATGGCGAAAAATGAAAGTATCCTCCTATTCAATACATCATATATTCCGTCATTAGACGGAGTAAACAAGTTCAGACATGTTCTCACGATTTTTTAAAAGCGCTGAAAGCATGGACACAGGAAGTCCCAAGACTTAAGATGTTTCAGTTTTTGTTTTTTGTCCTTTGTCGACCTCCCTTGTAATTTTCATCATCTCGCTCAGTGTCTTGGAAGAATACTGGCGCTTAGCCATGTTGCAACACAAACAAGAAACACATGCCGTAAACGAAAATACCGTAGCAATAAACTAGAACACAGTATTAATAAAATATAATCAGTTCAAAGAGCCTCCGTGGCTCAGACGGCAGCGCGTCGGCCTCTGACCACTGGATACTGTGGTTCAAATCCCGTTCGCTCCATGTGAGATTTGTGCTGGACAAAGAGGAGGCAGGACAGGTTTTTCTCCGGGTACTCCGGTTTTCCCTGTCATCTTTCATTCCAGCAACACTCTCCATTATCATTTCATAGCATTTATCAGTCATTAATAATCACCTTGGGAGTGACGACTCCATTGTAATAATAGCCAATATATGGTTCATTCATTACATCCCTGACCCGGTCAAAGACTGGAAAACAGGTTGTAGGTTTTCATTTTCATTTTCAATCACTTCGAAGTTTATAACTGCACACTAAAACTTAAAGCAGAATGAGTAACTACAACAATACAAAAGAACTACGATTTCACTAGAACTTGGCAACTTTGAAGCGCGGTGTAGGCAAGTCAAATTTCGGAAAGATTCCCCTGCATGTTCCGGAAGACGCTTTCTATCTTGACACAGAGAATTTTTAATTCAAATTATGCCGTAAAATATTATTTTTAACAGAATGGACAGTTTCGAATTAAAAGTCCGAATTGCAATACTGGGACTGACATTGTTCTTCGAATTACGAATTCTCCATATTTTGAATTAAACAATTTAAATGACACAAAAAACCATATCTCGTGTTTCTGGGAGCGAGAGATACTTCGAATTAGGTGGCATTTTGAATTAACCGATTTCAAATTATTGAGGTTCTGCTGTTTTCCCTTATTGGCTTTACATTGTTATCACTGAAATATGAATAGAATTGGGAAAATACAAGAAAACATACAATCACATGTCCACTGTATTCATACACTTCTTAATTTACACTGACCTGGTTTTTATTTGTAGAATTACAACATATGCAAGTACGGAAGATGAGCTTCGGAAGCGAATTTCATCTTTGGAAACAGAACTGTCTAGCACTGTGGATGGAACCAGTAAGTCCTCAGCACAGTTAAATGTTTCTCTTACAAAAGCTAGAGATGAACTGAAATCTCTGCAGGAAGAACTGGACCAAACTAAGAAAGATCTTAATTCTGCAAGAATGGAGTTGGCCTCATTATCAGGAGCTGTGCAGGCAGCTGAAGATAAATATGCCAATGAAGTGATGTTACATTCTGCTGACTTGCAGGTAAGGAGATATTTAAGTCTTGGTTCCATATTCATGGAACTTCATTCATGACATTTTTGATGGACAGTATGTTCCCAATATCCTTCCCGCTCCGTAGTGTCTTGTAGCTTATGAAGTGTGTGAAAAACATGGGATGCTAACTAAGCCTGGCATTGTTTTCTGTTAATTGAGTTAGGCTTGTATCTTTCCTATCCAATGTCAGGTTCTTTTTTTTTTTCTTTTTTTTTTTTTTAAATTACCCTGATGGTGTTAGCTTGTAAGGACTGGAGTGTTTCATTTTCATGTCATAAATAACCCTCTCCGCTCTTTTGGCAGTACTGTTATTCTTTCAGGTATCAACTACTTCATTAGATACTGTGTTTATTTGCATACTGGACGAACCCCCCCTCCAATTTTTATACAAAATCTAGAGTGCCTTTTGTGCAAGCAAAAATCTGTAACAAAAAATTTAGACATCGAAACTTGCACTACCTTGAATGTGAAAAACTGTTAAGAAGTCTTTCAAGGGGTTGCCCGAAAAAGTCCTAAGCAGGAAATTTCATAAAAGGGTAATGCCTGAAAACTTTACCATGAAATACACAAGAAACACGCAGCTGGCAGATTTACTTGTTTGTGAACGTTACCGAAATAGGCTGATATATGAACATTATAATCTTACTGATAAAAAGTCCTTTTACAGTTGTTTACACTGGTATAGTTACAAATTGAATAAACCCTCTATTACTTTTAGATTATATCTTCATTAGATTTACATATAATAACTAGGCAAGATAGCGTACAGGTTGGCAACTCAAAGCGAGAGTGCTGAACATGCTTGTATTTTCGGCAAGGTTACTGGTGGTCAGCTGAACGGAATCTTCGCTCCCATACCTACACAGCCCCCTAGTACTAATCCGCTTACAAATGCTTTTAACAACTTTCCAAATTCCTTACAGGTAGTACATGCTAACGTTCAAAGTCTAATTCCTCACTTCCACGAACTCCGTAACGTTATTGCTAATGTCAACCCTCACATCGTCATGAATGGAGAAACCTGGATGAAACCGTGGTTGTCAGATTCTCTTGTCCACCTCGAAAATTATACCTTGATCCGAAATGATCGCACAGGTAAAGCCGGCGGCGGAGTAGCCATGTATATTAGGAACGACCTAAAATATAAAATAATTTACAAAACAACTAGTGAATACTGCGCAAGGCCCGAGTTCATGTTCATTGAAATTGAGGCTTTAGGTGTAAAGTGCGTACTGAGTGTTGTTTATCGCCCACCAAAGATTGGATACATCACCGACCTTGAAGACATCTTACTTGACCTCCTACCCAGGTATGAGCATGTTTTATTACTAGGAGACCTCAATACTGACATCCTTAACGACAAAATGACTGAGACTAAACAATTAATCAACTTATTTAAATCTTGTAACATGACGATTTTGCCACTTAAACCAACACATCACACAGCCACGTCACATACATTACTGGACTTAATTGTGAGGAATAACCCTGACAGAGTACTGACCCACGGGCAAATGTCTGCTTGCGGACTATCCAATCACGACTTAATTTATTTAGCTTATTCACTTAAATGCCCCAAGTACAGACCTAAATTAATTACATTCCGAGATCTAAAACGTATAAATAACGAAGCCCTATTAGAAGACGCTGCAAACATACCTTGGCATAATGTCCATATTTTAGATAATATAGATGATAAAGTGGAGTTTTTAAACACACAACTGCTAGCTCTTCTTAATAAACACGCGCCAAAACGCACTGCTCGTGTAACACGCCCTGTGGCTCCATGGATGACGCAGGAAATACGAGACTTAATGACAGAGAGAGAGAAAGCTTTCAGAAAATTTAAAACTAGCCAAATACCAAACGATTTTGACCTGTACAAGACCCTTCGTAACAGAACCACACAGGCCGTAAGGAATGCTAAAATAAGACACTCACAGAACATTTTGCTAACCCGAAACACGACAACAATCTGCAAAACCGTTAAAAAAATGGGCATAGGCGGAAATAAAATACATACTGCTGACGTTAAAATATCACTGGATGATTTAAACCAATACTTTACTACAAGACCCGTTAACACTGACGAGACAACAAAAGAACAGACGATTAACAAAATTCTACACAATGGCAATACTAACAATGGAGGAGAACAGTTATATTTTTCCCTCGTAACTCCTGCAGAAGTGAGACAAATTGCACGATCAATAAAGACAACTGCGACAGGATGTGACGAGATTGTTCCACAGTTACTGTTAAAAACTCTAGATGTAATCCTACCAACTCTAACTCACATCATAAATACCTCACTGATAACCGGCATATTTCCTTCCCTTTGGAAATATGCAATTGTTCGCCCACTCCCCAAGACCAACAATCCCGTGGAACCCAAAGACTTTCGATCCATTTGCATTTTACCATTTCTGTCCAAAATTTTGGAGAAAATAGTTCACAGACAAATAACCGCATATTTAAATAACAATATGCTTCTTGACAAATACCAGTCTGGTTTTAGAAGCAATCATAGCACAACTACTGGACTGCTTAAAGTTACAGACGACATAGGAGTAGCTATGGATAAGGGAGAAGTTACTGTTTTAACTCTTGTAGATCTTAGTAAGGCCTTTGACTGCGTTGACACGGACATACTGATAGCAAAATTACGTGCTCTTAATTTCTCACAAAGCACACTATCCTGGATGTATTCCTATCTCTCTGATCGCCAGCAGTGTGTATCTACAGGTGAAAATTTCTCTTTATGGCAATCTGTAGAGACTGGAATACAACAGGGGTCAGTGCTAGCGCCACTCCTATTTTCGATCTTCATTTCAGGACTAACACAAGTAATTAAACATTGTCAATATCATGTGTACGCAGACGACATGCAGATATATACACATGCACATCCTCGTGACTTACCGACTGCAATAAATAATATGAATGACGACCTAGGAAGAATGTAGGTGGACCGATGACCATGCACTAAAAATCAATGCCCAAAAATTACAGTGTATTCTTTTAGCTACCCAAAAAACCCACGCACGACTTACAGACATTCATACCCACTCAGTAACATTAAGAGGCACTCAGTTACAATTCAAAGACACAGTTAAAAACTTAGGGATGATAATGGATAAAAACCTTAGTTGGAACGATCATGTAACAGGTATATGTCAGCGAGTGTTTTATTCCTTACATTCCCTTAAAAAACTCAAGAGATTTACTCCCCCAAAATGTAAGAAAACTGCTTATCCAAAGTATGGTAATGCCAATATTCGAATACTGTGATGTAGTATACAGTAACCTGAATGCCTCACTTTCCATCAAGCTCCAAAAGGCACATAACGCATGCGTTCGATTTATTTCAGATATACCAAGGTTTAGCCATATTTCTCCCGCATTTGCTAGGCTTTCATGGCTACGCTTAAGAGAGCGACGAAATTTACACACTCTTTCCCTGTTACATCGTATACTGAACCTTAACACACCTGAATACCTTGCCACACAATTCCATTACCTAGCATCACCTTCTAGTATTCCTACCAGATCATCGTCCACCGCACTACTAAGCATTCCCATTCACCGCTCAACTGGCTACAGTAGATCATTTATAGTCGCCGCCAGCCGAATTTGGAATTCCCTACCTGCTGAAATTAGGAGCATGTCAAACCACCTCCGCTTTAAGAAACTCTGTCAAACCTGGTTAATAAATAATAATGATTTCTTATAACATAGTAGGATTAGATCATAGCTAAGTATTAGATTAATTAAAACATTTAATTGCTACCTTAAGATATTAAACTGTAGATAATTTAGTGTATATTTAACTCTTCATATAGGTGTATGTATGGTCGGACAGAATAGCAAGCTTCATAGCCTGAGTCCCGCCATATAAAACAAGACAATAAATAAATAAATAAATAAATAAATAAATAAATAAATAAATAAATAAATAAATAAATAAATAAATAAATAAGCGTTGTGTATTTTTCTTACTAATAAACATTGTACACACACTGTATTACTATACTGCAAGTGCACACTTGTTCCAAGCCGTTGCAATTTCTTACTAAGACGTATTTATTCACGTTCATCGCCTTTATGATCGCTTTTGTTTATGTAGGAGCAAAACCCATCGAGAAGCCATGTGGTAGCAAGAGTAGAAGAGTGTTTGAATAAACAAGAGCAATACAGTAATACACACGTTTCAGCGGTACATTATTCTCGCTAGTAATAATTATTTAAAGATAAAAATTTCATTGTTCCGTATTGAAAAGTATCACAGTTAAATTGAAATAATAAATATGGTAGTTCAACCTATTCAATACAAGTAAATAAGAGATGTAGAGATTACATTCTTATTTAATTAAAAGTGGAAATGGTACCGGTTTCGACCCCAGTCTGGGTCATCATCAGCCCATTATAACTTGAAAAACAGTGCATAAGTAAGAAAGAAGTTAACGGTCAAGTCCACACAATATCAGTTGAAGAGGCGATATAAAAATGACGGGGGTAGGCACTGTTAAATTCTGACGAAGTGGAATGGTAGTCACTTACAAGAAGTAATGGGTAATCTTCCGAGCATCAGCACGGCACACGCAATGTTTGGCACTGTCTCACAAAGTTCACGAAAAGCAGAGAAGAGTTAAATGAGCCAGACTGCATACACCGTCAGGCACAAAGTCACAACACAATCCAAATGTGAAGATCTAAAGTCATGAAGAAGTTGAAAGTGAGAAAGTGTGCGGTTTTTCATTTGATCGAGTATTTTATATGATAACATTGCTTTCAATTGCTACATTCTTACTGATGTTTTTGTATTGACCTATGTTGAATTCAGTTAACACCAAGTCAGTCTTTCTGAGAATCCCGTAGCGAAGCACGGGTACATCAGCTAGTATTTAATTATAAACACGTCGGCAATTTCCCTAACGCAATAGTAGCCACTCCCAAGTCACCGATTCACGCCACACTCCCTCCGCCTACTCCTAATGCTCCGCCTACCTCCCCTCTCCTGACTCATCCTCCGCCTTCACAGACACACCCTTACAATACACGTAGCAGTAGAATAGCAACTGCCAGATCGTCTCAAACAACCAACAAGGCTAGTCGCCTCTCTGTCAACGCTAGGGGTAAGCGTTGTTAAACTTCCACTCATTAATAGAATGTTCTCTATGTTTCAATACGTACATTTATTTTCTTACACATTTCAGTTTTCAACACGCGCTACATTGCGAATTCTTCCACATCAAAGGCTTTAATGAACACCCTATTTGTTGAATCTACGCTAGACAGCTCACGACTACAATCTGTTACAAAGATTATTCGAGAAGGAGGCACAACACTTCTATACTGATACTTCAACCGCCTTTTGACCTTATCACGCAACCACTTTTAGTCAACAATTCTACTGTAATTCTACGTACCTGATTCTCAATCAACAATGCTCGAAGACTCATTTTTCGATATTACAATCAATCCACGCTTCATTAATATCAAACAATCTGTACAATCCAAATGTATGTCAGATCATTATGACTATGTCTCATTCTACAAATAGCTAATGTGTACTTTTTTACACGAACACTAGTAGCCATTCCATGTACATACAATACTATGACAAGTTCATTATTGAATTTTATTTGCATTTAAGCATCGCTTTCTCCACAAACTAGATTTTATGACTGTTTTATCTTGTATTAAAGCTTGTATTATACATTAATGAGAAACCCAGTTCAGGGCCCTGACTTAGCTTTAGATTAAGTATGGCTGAAGATGCTTACAAAGCCTAAGCGAAACATGTCCCATTTTAACATATATGAAATATTTCTATCTTAACCTTAAAGATTGTAAAGTATTGGAATGGTGGTTTTTAAAGAAATTTGTTTGAAACTTTCACATTCTGTACTCCAATACAGCTATCATAATGAGACTCATAACGTGTAATCGGGAGTCTCCTGCCTAAATCGGGAAAGTTGGCAGATATGTCCAAGTATAATTATACTTGTTGCATTGGAATCGGGGGATTCATCTGTTTTTCGCAAATTATTAGGTTGAGGACCTGGCATGTTTAAGTAAAATGTGTTTGCCTTTTAGTGTTCTAACACCTCCACTTGATCCGAAGAGGATCCTGCCTCATATTTGTCCTCAATTTTTTCGAAAACGAAAGCGTATTGACCTAAACCCTTATATACGAGTTGCTGTTGAGTGTCCCCTAATAGGTACATTAAGCTCGTTGAAATTGATTGGACGCAGGGTCTGACTTCCCCTTGTAAAAACTATAAGGAACTGATTCATTGGAGACACTGGTAAGTTCCAATCTGTTGGAAACTCTAACCTATTTCCAATGTCTGCTAGTACCTTGTTTATTATGGCTTTGGTAATTAGATATCTTCGTAGAAATCTTTCTTCTGACAACTCTACGAAGTAGTTTTTCCTTAGTATGGTTCATCCTTTGCTTTCTTAAGTAAATAAATAGTCTTCATTCTGCAGTAAAGCTTCAAACGTTAGTCTTCTACATGCCTCCATTTTGAAATTTAGGAGCTGGTAAGAGGTTTAACATAGGTCTGCTGCCATGTTAATTTAACACAAGTATTAACGATTTGTAAGAGTTAACAATTCTTGATCTAGCATATCTTTTAGTCGTGACATTCGTACTGACATCATTGTAATGACCTATGTTGACTTCAGTTGGGAAAACTATAAGGACAGTCTTTCTGAGAATTCCGTACCGAAGCACAGGTACATCACAGCTAGTTCTTTGATACAAATGGCATTGCGCTTTGCATAATCACACAGGTGCTTAATGCAATATGTTAATCTATGCATTTGCTAAGTAATAGCATCTAAGTGCATGACTGATTCACCCGTGTGGAGAATGAGTTCATACTATTTTCGGAAGGCTTATCACTGACGGATCATCTCACTCACATACTTCCTTTGAGAGAATAGAGATGTGTTAGCCTAGTAGCCTCGTATAGCAACAGTTGGGCTTTGAGGCAATAAGTGTTGTAAATATATCATAGTACAGTATTGCTCAAGAAATGTAGAATAAGGAGTTTTGACCAATTGTATCTCCTGATTTTTCCTGATTTTCATATTAAAATCTCCTGATTTTTGGTTTTGTAAAGTTGGCAGGTATGCTTGGAGAGTTGCAACACAGACAAGTGGAGTGATGGCTGAGTGGTCACTGTACTTGTCTACAAATTGCGACGACGTGAGTTCGAGTTCCACCGTAGCTATATTTTTTATAGAAATAAAATTATTATTTGAGGGAACGTGAAGGTAAAAATGTGAATAAAAATCTTTGGCGAACTGCAGTGAGCTTTATTTTCTAACCTAAATTAATATATCTATATATATTGTACCCTACAGGGCACAGTAACACTGCAGGATCATACTTACCTGCTCACCTGTTCTTACATACGGGCACCAGTTTAGCTGCAGTCGGCATAAATGGTCGGCAATTGGGTTCTTATGACGAGAGGATCATGGGGAACTCATACAATTACATTAAACTACGAAATGAGGAACACTTTTGCTGCGATCAGAATTTTTGAGCATAAGTTTGTATTCATAACTCAAGTTATTTACAATAATTGCACCTGTAGTGCCCAAAGAAATGCCCCAAAGGCTCACATCTACAGTTTAAAAGAAAACAAAGAAAACACAATCTGGGTTATGACGTTATGCTGAAGTTTGTCGATCTGTGAACCAGGAAAGAATGGATGTGCCCTTAACAGGGGACAGCACCATTCATGCCTACAACATAAAATGACATGATGGTAGAATTAGGAATATTCCACAGAAACTAGAGCTATTATGGGAATGTGCTCTCCCAGATTAGGAAATTTATCTATCCCTAAATAGCAGCACAAATGAGTATACAAGACGTCTAAAATAACCTGCACTACCGCCAGAACTACATATATACATGGACGTGAACCAGTGTCCACCAAGCAAAACTTTGAGTCAACAGGGCTATCATTACAATTACCTAGTGCCAAGATCACATACGTAAAATACGCAACCCCTGGAATGTGAATCAAACAAGAAAATAAAAGGAGGTAAAATGGTTAAAATAAATGACGCAACTGTGTTCGCAGAATGCTTCTCTGCCAAAAGGACAATGACCTCTCCCCAGAGCGATTTAAAGATGGCCGAGCCCACACCAACACTGAGCAGGCCGAACATTGACCCACAGTCTAGCCTGGAGCCTCCCTCTTCACAAAAAAAAACTGTAAACAGACCACCGCCCGACCTTGTGCTCTACATTCCTTCACAAAGGGACTTTCAAGCTTCTACTCATATCAGCAAATGGCCACAAAATAAGTGAGGAAAAACACATCTCACATACGTACCTGACTTCAATTAACAACCCACACGGGTCGCAGTTTCATCACATAAAGTGTTCTACCATACTATCACATCAAATCATCACCGTCAATTTATGCGGCGAGTACACAGTATCCTTGGGGGTCAGAGGTTCAAATCCACGTTTGGCAGAGTAGCGCAGAGTCGAATAGCATTAAAACCTGCGCCTCCATTAGTTTACTTCCGTCTAAGGCATGTAAATAGAGCCACGTCTATAAATAAATACCATCAGCATGCATGCCTTACACTACGCAGGTATGTCTGCCCTTCCCCCTGGCATGTAATGGTAATGACATAATAATCCTAACTCTACAAGGAAAATGTATCTAACGACCGACACAAAGGAAGTATCCGGTCTATCGCACTCAAACAACACGTATCAACGAGGCACATGACTACATGCCGCGATATCAAAGTTACATCATTGTCTGTTTTACCTAAAGAGGAAAAAAAAAACTCTTACCCTAATACCGGGGATACGTCAAAACACTATGATATGCAGCCTGATAGGCTATAATAAAAACCTATATTAATATTTACAAGTATTAATCTTTCTGTTTCTGCGTAATTTCCCCTCCCAATTCTACTGCATGCCTTAGGAAAGTTAAGGTCCACTTATCTCATTATGATGACCTCTTCCTTTCTCCATCCGGACTGGCTACAATGGTCTAATCCATCATCGTAGCAGTCTCGTTCAGGTTCGATTCTGGGAGTCCGGATTCCAAGTACAGCAGGTCCATGGTGCTGTCTTCTTCTTGAGGGATGGCTCGTTCAAGGTAGCGTCTTCTCGCAGCCACGTTCTGAAGTTCTTGCACCGCACTTCCCTGGGGATACGTCTCGACCTCTTACTACAAAGAAATGTTTACTTTAATCACCACGCATCAGTCTGGACTTTTATTTAGATTGAACTAGCATACCGCTCTAACACTTTGCAACATTACAACTCCTTGTCCTCGTATAACTGAATGCTCACTAGCTTGTGCACCAAGTCACTAACTATTTTCAGCTCTTGAAACTATCTACACAATGATTGTTTTTCATGCCCGCTTAATTCGGATCTACAAGTCTATCAGAGGATGGATGTAGACCTCCTTAGCCTATTGTCCGCACTTCCTCGGCACCTCACGAGGTTCGCCCTTACCGCTATTTATCGGAGTCTATAAGTACAGCGTTCTTTTGTTGCCGATAAAATTAGCCACATGCGACCTTACTGATAGGCATCTAAACATTCTCACACCTAGGAATCTACCACCTGTAACTCTGTAGATCACCGATCCACTGGATCAAAGTTATCGCACTGCGCTAATCACTCACTGTCTTTGTTCTGAACAAAAGGTTTCTGGCGCAATCTAGGCAGACGCGCGACACGTACAGGCAGCAATATGATCGTCGACTGAATGCCCCTTTCCATATCACCCCAGCTCTTATAGGAGGCAACATACCAAAGGACGCTCGGGAATCCACCGAGAAACAACTTGAGTCTGGAATGCGGCCACTACAGATCTTCTCACGATGGTTCTGCTTGCTACATATTTATTGATCTAATTCTATGTTAATAAACCTTAAGCTATCTATGGCTTCGTAAAATTCTGGCAATCACTTCCATTTTTTTATTTTCCTGAGAAACCTTCAATTATAAGAATTATGGCTCGATTCCCGTGGTGTGGTGACCCTGTCTGCTCCCACTTAAAATTCTGTTAGGTTGGCGCTGGGACTTCCCATAACAAAATCTTATCTCTCTTTCTCTCTTCCACATATATTCTTTCTCACTTGTACACAGCCACACCCTGCCTCGGGAATTACCTTCTCGATTCCCGCGCTCTATATAGCATCACGCCCTCACAAGCGTCATCCTATTGCGCAATATGATATCAGCGTTAAATATCCATTCTCATAATTAACAGAATGGTACAATATAGATCCAGCAGTAACTGCATAAAAAGTTTAATGCTTATATTAATTTCAGGTAGAAAATAAAGTGTATTGCAGTTTGTGTAATATTTTTGTTCCCATATTAATCTTCACGTTCCCTCAAATATTAATTTATTTTGTACAAGAATTATAGCTGTGATGAGACTCAAACTCACATCTACAAGGTTCGCAGACAAGTACGATGACCACTAGGTCATCACTCCATTTGAGTGGGATGTATTTCCAACTATATATGTGTTGCGTTGGAATTGGGGATTCATCAATTTTTCAGAAATTATTAGGTTGTGGACCTGACATGTTTAAGTAAAACTTGTTCGACTTAGTATTCTGTCAAGGGTTATGAATTTCATGTTGTTGGTCCGTATTGAACTGAGAATAACATATGAATTATAACACAGTAGAGATTTCCACCTATTCAATACTAAGATGTATTCACAATGTTTACATTACATGGGACTAGTTTCAACCCTCCTCGGGGTCATCAGCCATAATAAAACATACACATACATGGTTTTTTTTTTTTAATTACGTGTGATGCAGGTGAGTAATAATTAATACAAGTAAATAATACATACTAAGAAGTACTTTCTTGATACATTGTGTATGTTTTATTATGGCTGATGATAACCCCGAGGAGGGTTGAAACTAGTCCCATGTAATGTAAATATTGTAAATACATCTTAGTATTGAATAGTATTGTACTTTTATTCCAGACTTCTTAGTATGTATTATTTACATGTATTAACTATTACTCACCTGCATCACACGTAATATCTCTCATTTTCATTTGTAACATGTCCGGCTCCATGGCTGAATGGTTAGCATGCTGGCCTTTGGTCACGGGGGTCCCAGGTTCGATTCCCGGCAGGGTTGGGAATTTTAACCATCATCGGTTAATTTCGCTGGCACGGCGGCTGGGTGTATGTGTCGTCTTCATCATAATTTCATCTTCATCAAATCCAAAGACCTGCACCTGGCGAGCCGAACATGTCCTCGGACACTCCCGGCACTAAAAGCCATACGCCATTTCATTTCATTTCATTTTCATTTCATTTGTAACATTTCAACCCCACTTCATATTGTAAATCACACATCTATAAGATTCTTACCGTTTAAAATAAAAAAAATAAAAATAAACACCAAGTTTTAGGATTTCGTGATACATTGTGTATGTTTTATTATGGCTGATGATGGCCCCGAGGAGGGTTGAAACTAGTCCCATGTAATGTAAATATTGTAAATACATCTTAGTATTGAATAGGTGGAAATGTCTACTGTGTTATAATTCATATGTTGGTATTCTGTCACCTCCACTTTGTACGAAGCGGATCCTGTGTCATGGCATTTGACTTAATTTTTTCTCTCGAAAAACGAAAGCGTATTGACCTAAACCCTGAACCATGACGAATAGAAGAACCAAGTGTGATGACTCATTGAGTTCAAGCACGCCCTGCCAGGCAGCCTAAGAGTGTGATAGGTCCACAGTACCGATCAGCTGGTCTTAGGAATGATGACACAGGAAATGTATTACTCTGTAACTGACAAGTATATACACTGTCTTTTTTTTTTTTTTTAAATGAGAGATTACAATTAAAATGCCACGGCAGAGAACAATGGAAAAATATCATAGACGGAAATAAGAGCTACGACCTTCATCTCATGTTGCGAAAAGCACAAGTTACTCGAGTGTACATATACATAAATAATACATAACTCCCTGCATATTAACCCTTTGGATGCCGACCCATAATAGGTCATCATATGCATAGAATGCCAAGCATGTTTCAATGGCTTTTGCATCACTGTATAAAATATTTTATTTACGTCTCAGTTTAAAAGATATGGAGGTAAAATTTGGTATGTGAGCTTTATATACTCCAAGGAATACAAACATGGGACTTGCATTTCAAAAAACAAAATTTCGTGGAATAATGTGCACAAAAATTTATTATTTTTTATTTAAAACATAATTTGAAATTTATTAGCACATTTTACACTAAACCCAAAGTGACTAAGTGAAGATATTTAATCTTAACTCTTATCTGGGATCATATATACCAATTTATAAAGTTAATGTAGGTCTAATTTCCAATTTATAAACTAATTTCCAAAACCATTGAACATTTGCCGAGAAAGAGACAACAGTGTAACCTGTCAATGAATGGATATTTTATGAATTTTGGGAGAGTAATAGTAATCTTTTGATAGAACTGTGTCAAGTAGCAGTATCTGTTACTACAGAACAGTTCAGAAGATCAGAACAACATACAAAATCAACTAATAGTGTCAGGAATGAAAGTGTAAAGAACAGATTGAAATATTCTATGGACGGAGCATCAGGTTGAGGTAGGCCTACGTGTTTAGGACCTGGGATTTGATAATAATGGTGGGGATGGACAACATTACTTTCAGGGAATATGCATTCTGTCCAAGAATCATCTAATTCACTGTCACTGTCATTTTCATTAGCACTGTCACTATAACACTTTGACATTGATCGAAATGTTGTGACCCCATTAGCCAATGGCACGGCTCTATCATTCTCTGATGCGCTATCTGAAGACCTCAGAAACATCATAATCATCACTTTCGATAAAATTGGAGTCGCTTACATCTTCAAAGCAACCCAAAAGTTCCTCAATTTCTTCTCTCGAATTAGGCCTAAGTGACGACATGCCTTGTTGTGATAAATGTACTATTTACAACTTTAGTACGACCTGAATAAATTGCTAGGTAATTATAACTGCAGTAGAAATAATAATAAACTTAATATATTACGATAAATAATTGAAATGCGTCAATTAGAACGTAAAATTATTGAAAACAAGTCACAAGCGGACATAAACAAACAAGGAGGCTACCATATTGGGTCGTAGATGTCAAGCGCTCACAGATCATACACTCACAATCGACGAGTAAACTAGCATTAATGAAGCTATGTCAGTGCCATCTAATGATATAAGAAGGAATTATAAACATTCTACCTTCTTTCTACTTGATTTGTGGCTTAATCTAGCGCCTTACTACATAACTACACCACTTATAAGAGGGTGCCGATGGAATCGGCATCCTGGCATTTTTCGTACAGAATGTAAGTGCCGATGCATCGGCATCTTGGCACTGTAAGAGTTAAAACAAACATCCATGAACTATTTAAAGGTAACAATCTACTTACCAACTCAGTTTGTCGGTTACTGGACTTTCGAAAGCTTGCATGAAGATTTGGCGGATGTTCGAGATTGTGAATCTCGCCGGATTTCTGTGATTCTGAAGAAAAATTGCACTTCAGATAATGATAAACAAGTCTGGGAATTATATCCATAACATGTTGCAGACAACAGCCAACTCCTGAAGGATCAACTGAAATTTTGTCTATAGAATCGATACAATCAAAAAATATTTCGCCCCACATCGATTTTGAGTTCAGTTTTTCACGAATTACTTTCTTGGCCTGGAAAAGAATGCCACATATACTCTTCGAAGGGCATGTTAAAAACACTTCATTATTGCTTGAACCATAGTCTGTTATTTTGGAGAGAACTGAAAATGTACTTTGATTATTGTCACGTAGAGAATGGGCACAGGGTGAACACTTAATAAATTTGGAAGAGTGATTAACGACATACCCAGCCAAGGTCTGGAGAAATTGCTGAATGATATGGACGGAGTCTTGGGTAAGGAGTACAAGATTTAAAAAAAAAAGTCCAAAATGAAAGTAATGGAGTGCAGTCGTACGTAGTCAAGTGATGTAGGTAATATTTGATTAGGAATTGAAGCCTTTAAAGGAAGTAGATGAATATTCTTACTTGGGGAGTAGAATAATAACTAACGATGGCAGAAGTAAGGACAAAATAACATGCAGACTAGTACGAGCAAGGAAGAGCTTTGTTACGAAAAGAAATTTACTCACTTCGAACACTGATATAGGTATTAGAAAGATGATGATTGTTGTTTTAAGGGGCCTAACAGCTAGGTCATCGGCCCCTAATGGTACGAGGTGCAACGAAATGCAAATTAAAATTAAAACTTCAAAATGTATCAACTAGAATCTAAAACGAATGGTGATGAGAAAGTATTTTCGGCGTCAGAAAACACACTAGAATAATAACCCAATTATTTCGATCAACATTAGACTGACCTTTTATTTCTCCATTCACTGATGCACTCTCGTCTTCAATCTTCTTTCTTCTTTTCCTAGTAGTGTCTAGATTCTTTCTCCTGTTGGGAGTTTCACGGGACTTAATCTCACTTGAAAGGTATTTTGGCAAATGAGGGAAAATGTGAGATACTGCTCCTGGACGTAATGTGCATCTCACATGAGACATAACCACTTTTTCACCATTCACTATATAATTATCTGATTTTACTATCAAATCATCAAAGAAATTAACTTGACAAATTCTACTATTACGCGTTATACAGTATCCGTTCGTGGAATAGCTCTGACCCATTTTTCAAATTTATTTATATCCTTCGGTGGTGAAATGAATCTTAATACCATTAACTACTCTACCATAGCCTGACTTACAGCCAGGCTCAAAACAGTATGGCATGTTGAACTATTAATTTAATCAAGCCACATAACACTTGTGCTTTAAGTGCACAACACACAATGTTCTGAGTTGAACTGAAAGCAAGGAAAATTCAACTTATTGACTTCAAATATCTTGCACAATAATGTCTCCGGCACTTTCCTACGCATGGCTTGCCGGCACTGCTGGAGCACGTGTTGGACACCGTCGCTTGGAGTGCTTGCAGTGGCGGGTCCACAAACTACCATGCTATAACGGCTGAGTCATCACACTTGTTATTCTATTCGTCATGCCTGAACTTACACTAAGAACACAAAGAAGACTCAATGCTGTGGATTTGGTCGAAACTAGCAAAGACTGCCAGGAACTGGACCCGGGCCTCTTACACAGATAACACATATATAAGAGACACAAAGAAATAAAAATATAACAAGAATAAGGGCAAAAACATAAATTTATTATGAAGAGAAAGATCAAAAAGGTCATATAGGCGAAACAAGGGGGCCAAAAATCAAATAGATTATATTAATTTTACATGGCCCATAATCAAAATACACAAGATTCACACTTATTACACCTCTCACTCTCTTACCTTGATCTGAGACATGATGTAAAGTTAGGTACAAAGGCTTGGCATCTACCACCATTAGATGAAGAATATAAATTCAGGTGGGTACAAAGTATTTCTTTTATGCACATCAGGTCTAAACGACTATAAGTTAAAGAAGAAACAGCACATTATCATAACATTCTCCCTTGCGGTTCATAAGGTAAGACATAACAGCCCCACAACAATCCACATATCCTCCTCCTCCTCCCCCCCCCCCCCCCCGAGAATACATGATCGTTGAGTAAAAAAGCTTAAAACAGGAGAATAGGGAAGGGTGCACCGAGCTCGTAAAATTAAAGCAAAGGGAAAAGGGGTGGTACCATGGTTGCACGCTAAATAACAAAGGTACAATAGAAAGGCGTTCCGTTAAGAATAGCACAATATCAACCAGAAAATAGGTAGAGAAAGCTAATGACGGCAGTGCATAATGAATAAGAAATAAGTAAATTAGACGCAAAAGGTACCACGGACCCAAGGGTCAGTACCACCCTCGCCCACACAGGAGACCTTTGAGGTTAAGTCGCCAAAAAAAAGGGACAACAAGGGTTATGAACTTCATGTTGTTGGTCCGTATTGAACTGAGGTATATACATTATACACAGGAGAGTTTTCCACCTATTCAATACTAAGTTGTATTTACAATGTTATTTACATTACCTGGGACTAGTTTCAACCCTACTCGGTGTCGTCATCAGCCATATTAAACATACACAAAATTTGACGAAATCCTAAAACATGTTTCTAAGCAGTAGGAATCTTACGAATATGTAATTTACAATATGAAGTGTGGCTGAATTGGGCAAGGGCTGTGGCGCTCAAAATGCTGCAAATGAAATTGAAATTGAAATATTACGTGTGACATAGGTAAGCATTAAATAATACGAATTCACTAAACATGCTGAAAAGTCTGGAATAAAAGTACAAATGAGGTGCTCTGTGTTGTAGGTAAAAAATTTCAGTATGATTTTAGACTCAGTGAATTCAGTAGGTCCTGGTAATACATAACGGTTGTGGACTGAGTGCTATGGTACTAAGAATGAACACAATATAAACTGACACACATATAAAAAATGTACAAGTATGTACAATGCCTGAGTGACAAAATGTGTAGTTGGTACTCTCTCGAAGAAGAGTCGACTATACACTGTATCAGCTTAAGTGGAGAATTTGGTACTTGGTGTGTTAAGTAACCAAGTCATGTTGACAGGGATGCATGGTTGATTGTTGGGTAGACTGAATGTGAAGTTTTTTGAATTCTTCTTGAGAAGAAACGAGACACTGCATGTGGTGATATTAATTGGTGGAACTCTCGGTTCATAGCGGAAAACAAATTGGACCTATTAAAATTGAGAAAAGCCAGTCAAATGCAAAGTACACGGAAAGAGGAAAAGATTACCACAAAGCGAATGGACACTCACCTCGAGCTGCGGTGTGTAGCTTATCTGATAGTGTGTGACTGGTGGCGGAGGGAAGAATATGGGAGGGGAGGAAGGAGGAAGGCAGGCGCATGTGGGTTGGGTAGAATGGCAGTGGCTTGGGAGGGGTTGGGGGGGGGGATAGAAGGGGGAGGAGGGAGAATTTAAGGCGGAGCTGAAGGGTGTGGGAGAAGGGGTTTTTATTTTGGAAAAGTAGCTTTAATTAAACTTAGGATTGAATTCTGGTTGGCTGAATTATTGTTTCTGAGAAAAGTGATAAATAAATGAAAAAGGATGTTTGGTTTCTCTGAGATTTCAGTAAGATTGTAATTGGCGTTAAAATATTTGTCTAGGTGCATGTAGTAATTTTCCATTATGTTGAGTAAAGGACCCTTATTTTCTAATTCAAGGATGTCCATGTCATGTTCGATATTGGTAAAATTATGGTTATAATCTTGCGTGTTGGCCAATAGCTGAAAACTTAATATATTTTATTGTGTTATTGTGCTCATGGTATCTTATATTGACCAGGTGGCAGATTCCTTGTTATTTGTTTTCCCTGTCTTTTTAAAATGATTTGAAGGAAGTTTGAAATTTGTATATTATTCCAGTACCAAATTCCTCTTATAAACTAACATTTGCCCAATTTTGTCTCACTTAAGAGTTTTCACTCATTGTTTAAAACCTTGAATTTAAACATGATTGCTCTGTTCTTCATTTCTTATGATTGTTAATAAATACCTAGAGATGCTATGGAATTGTTAATAAATACCCAGAGATGCTATGGAAATAATTTCTATCCTTTGTAGAAAGTGTTTTTTGAGGTTAGTACAAGTGATTCTGCAGCTGTTAATTTTCATTTAGTAGTTTTGTTGCCTACTGCAATCCATTTGCTTTTTAAGATTTTAAATATTTCTAAGGCAACCTCGGTTGAAGATAAATTGTGTTCATTAAGTGGAGAAATTCTTCCTCCCCGCCCAAATTTTAAGGAGAAAATTGAGTGGTGTCCAGAGCCAAATACTGTAAATACGGATACACTTTGAGGGACCGATAATTACAATTTTCCCTTGAAAGTAACAGATTCAGTATTTCAAGGCAATGAATACAATAACTTCTGCTTATCAGTATAAACCTGATTTTTTTTTTTTTTTTTTTTTTTCCCCCTTCATATTAATAACTTGTGATCAGATATTGTTGAAGTTAACTGAAAAGAAAGTGCTACATAATTAAGTGAAAATTACTTCATTTTAACATTGCATTGTACTTAATACATATTGGTGGTATGATTAGTTCAGTGGCTTAGCTACTGGCAAACCATCCTGGACAGCTGAAAGTCAGGTGTCAGTCAAATTCAGACTGGAATCTTCTACTGAAAGATCACATATCATGAAAGAAATCTGGCTTTAATCTCTAGCAAGTACTCACATTATGCTAATGTGGCTTCAGTGATCCCCAGAAATAACTGGGATAAGCATAGGAAAGTTTGTTATACATCACTGTAGTTATAATTTTCAAATATTAGAAGAAATTGTTTTACAAGATTAGAAGTTATCATTTATTATTTCATAGCTGATTTTCCTTTTATTCTGATTTTGAATTGTGGAAGTCTGGTGGAGGCAATATAGGAGAATTTTGATTACTTAACCTAATTGTTTATAATTCTGTGTTGTCCATAATTCTTTTACTAGTCCCATCATAGAAGTCATTTAACTATTTTGTATTTGAGCATTGCAATATCTTCAGAAGTTATGATTGAGATCAGCAAGTAGTTTCTTAAATGTAAATCAAACATTTAGATGTGTCCTTCAAAATGAAGGCTACTTCCTCCCTGAGTATATTGCAGAGAAATGTTTCAGATTTCTTTCTGTTCTACAAATTAATCCTATCAGGAATATCAGTTAACTTGTCAACATTTCATTGCTGTAGTTACGGGATATGAATTTTGAAAGTATTCTTGATTACCTCATTCCAGTGCTCATTATGTTGCCCAGTTGAAAAATACAGTAAGATAAATCAATGAAGTGTGACAGGTAAATGATGAAATCATCTCCTTTTCCTCTGGTGCCAGCCTGGAGGCCACGATTGTTCAGGCTTCACGTGTGTATGGTCCGACACCGTGGTTAGCTGTTTCGAGTCCCGCTGGTTGAAAAAGTTTTCACCATCAGAATATTGGCCGGCAGGATAGGAGTGGTGGTTGTATACAATTTCTAAACACTAGATTGCTTGCCAAAGGCCTGGATTCAGTTCCAAATCTCTCCGCAGTGTCCATATGGAGGGCATATGATGCTGTTGGTGGCGATTTGTTTGTTGGATGAGGTCATTAAGCTTTGAGCAGAACCCTTGAGGGTATTCAACAGGAAAAGGCTGTGCTGGCATCGGGTTTGTTCCTTTCTCTTCCTACTGTCATATATCACATCATTCATTTCATCTCATTAACTCTTCTGGTAAGGTTGATGTCTGGAAGGCCGTCCGGTCATAAAAACCCGTTATGAAGATTCACCTCGCTTCATACCCGACCCCTTCGGGAAATGGGAGAAGGATTGGACACACCGGGAAATGGGAGAAGGATTGGACACACACACACATCTCCTGTTTTTCTAGTACTTAAGCCCCTTCCAGGTACAGTGTCGCTGACTGTTCACTACACAAAAAGAAAGTTTCTTTCATCGATTAAAGACTGATGCTGAGGTGCTCAGAATCCATTCTGACTGTACTCTAGGCAAATGAGCTAAAGCCATTAAGGATTGGTATATCATCTTTATATTATTAAAGATGTTTAACATTAGCCATTGAATTGTTTTTACTTCGACTGAGATGTTTCCTGTTTGATTTTAATTTGCATAAATGTATACAGTCGAACATCTCTTTTCTGGACACTATCAGTTCCATTGAAAAATGTCCGTAAGGAGGCTTATCCACTGAAACCAGGTTGTAAAAATTAATCGAAAATTTAAATGACAAAGAACATCTACCTTAAGTATAACATACATCTTTATTTTAGATTATTCTAAATAATTTCATACTAAATATTTGCGTGGGAGATATTAGAAGTGATTTTTACAGCCTTTACAAATGTTACAGCTCCAGGAAATAATCTGTTCAGCTGCATGTGAAAATTTAACACATTTTTCTTCTTTACAGTAATATTCTCGAAAAGGGGATAAAGTTTGTTAAATTGTTCCATTGTGTTATCGCCATACTTGCAATCCAGCTCGGCATACAAATTCATTTGTTTAAGAATCTCAACTTTCAGATTATTTGGGATTTCTCATTCTTTTTCTTCTATCATTGGCCCTCTCACTCGCAGTTTCTTTGAACTTCAACGCACTTGAACCACTCATACTGCAATATTCACTTCTGCAAAAATTGACTTTTGCTTGATTTTCACTTGCTTGATTCCAATTTTCGTCCCATTTACTTAAAATGTAATTTTTACTCTTCACAATTGTGCTTATTTGAGTTTTCTCATATTTCAGTTTTTCAGGGAGTTTTCTCAATGAAAACGCTTTTGCACTTTCTGTAATTAATTTTTTCTTGTCTCTAGATCTAAACACGCTTGTTTCTCACTCATGTTGACTTAGTGATTGAAATACTATGGTATTTCTTGTTCAACAGTACATGCTAGTTTTTTGCTTGTCAAGTTTAACTGAACTCCCTGACCTCGACCTTAGCAGTGACAATCTGAGTTATGAATAGTTTGATGCAAGCCAAGTTGGAAATTCCCTTGGTAACTTGTGAGTAAACAGTCACTGGTAGCATTCCCATACAAGTAGAATTCTCAAAAAGTACATAATTAAAACTAATGACCATAACGAAAGGTAGGTATTGAAAGAGTTCTGTACAGATCAACCAATTTAACGGCTACTAGCCTGCAGCATTCCTATGTACATTTCTTTCTCTCTTTTCCTTGGATTTGAAATGGTACAGACATTTGAAAGGAATTCCTGTATGTCTGCAGAATGGTTTTAAAAAAATTGACATAGCCCAGTGTAAAAATATAGTGTCCTGGAATGTGTCAAGGGTCCACTTAAGACAAGTGGATGAGACTAATGGGAATGTCCACTGTCCAGAATTTGATGTGTACCTTAAATGATGTTTATTTAGCGTGTGTCTTATATGTAAAATAAAGTAAAATCCGTGGAAGGAAGAAATGTCCTATAGGGAGGTGCCCGCTGCGTCAGCTTCAACTGTGCTTTGAAAGAATTGATAGATTCGTAATGTATTAATGTATTACTGATGTATTGACTTACGAGGGTAATCAGTATTGTTTTGGTTTTAAAATAAGAGTTCAACCATCAACATGGGTAAAATGAAGTTTTTAGTCTGTAAGAATTAATAGAGATAATTCACAACTTGTTTAAAGAGATTTGTTACCCTTTCTTTTTTTCTTAAATATAGACCTTAACTGCTCTGAAACTGCAACATGCTGACTTATCTGCTGAAGTAACCCAGCTTCGTATTGCAAAAGAACAAGCAGAAGAAGCTTTGGAGGCTGGAAAGTCAGGATGGGAAGAAAGAGAGTATCTACTGAAGGCTGAACTGCAGGAAACACAGCAGAGAATAGTTAATTTAGAATCACAAAATAGTGTTTTGCATGACCAGATAGAGGCTCTGAGCTCACAGATGGCCATTGTTCATGCCCAGGTATGTGTATAATGAATATAGCTTTTTAAAGTAAGGAATATCTTGTCTTTTTTTTTTTTTTTTTTTTTTTTTTTTTTTTACAAAATTTATTGTGATGGGAGTGTCTTATTTCAGACCCATTTTTAGTCATTTGTAATTTAAAATCTAGAATTGCAATAGACTGCTTTTTGTAAAAAAAATCATTAATTGCTTTTAATGAAGGTATATTTTGCCTTAATAGTAAAAAAGACATTTTTATTGTTAGAAATAAGAACTATGTTTACTGGTTTGATCGACATGTATTCTTTTAAATGCAATCTTCCCAGTGTGCTTTAAGAGTGGGGCTGTAAATTGTGTAATACTAGCAGTTCATTTTTCTTAATGTGGTTAAAAGAAACATGTGAAAGAAATTTTTGTGTTGTGGTGTTCATCTAGCCTAGAAGCATACTGTAGAGAAATTACAGCAGGTCATGTCTTTCAGAAAATGAGCAAGTTCTGCCATAATATAGGGCTTTGAATTTTGTTTTGCGAATTTATTTACTTCTGTAAAATATTCCACATTTTTATTTCTGACAGTAGGATCCGCTGTGCTCTGGCGCTTTTTGAATATTTATATTTAATATTATTATTACCTGTTTGAAGTGATTTTTTTTTTTTTTGTGGATTTCTTTATTGTGACATTGATATTTTATACACTCTTTTGTAGATTTCATTTTGTGTTTAATTTAATTTTGATATTATTTAGTTTCGCTTTAAACTTTATCCTTGTGGCAGCCCAGATTTTCTGGGAAGTAGTTGATCCTTTCAAATCTGTTATAATATAAGGAAGTGTCTGTTTTCGTGATGCCCGGCCAAATCTATGGCATGCAGAGATCTAAAATTTTTAATGTAGGTGGATGGAAGGGGGGCCCAAATACACCTCAAAGCCTGATTTTAAAATTTTGCTTTCGTTGGTGATTCATGAACAAAAGACTGGTGGAGTACATGTGTTGGGATATCACAGTTCCATACCTATCAACTTTCCCGATTTAGGCAGGAGACTCCTGATTTTTGACAGTTTTTCTCACCTCCTGATTATTCTGTTATTTCTCCTGATTTTAGCTTACTTTTTGCTGAACTTCAAACATTTGTTTTCAAATCCTGCCACTTTAGCTTTGTACTCCAGTGGCCGGAAGTCCTTCGCTCATTGGCCGCCTTCAAATGAAATATAGACGTATATTAATACAAGAAATAGGCGCTAATGTGCGATGTTTATTGAAACCTGTATATCACGACGTGTGTATCGATTGTCAATCTCTTGTTCTCGCATGTTATGTTCAAGTTCATTCACATCAGTCTTGTCAATTCTAGAGACTAGTCGCTAGATTTGGAGTCTAGGGGCAGAATTTCAAAGATAACGATTAGTGACTTTTCAAAGATTTTAGGAGCCATTTGGAGACAGTACTGGCAAGTTTTAATTTACTTATTAAAAATAGCATTGCGCTCAGCATAAATATGTGGGTGCGTGACGCAGTATATTAATCTATGCATTTGCTAAGTAATGGCATTGAAGTGCATGTCTGATTCACACATGTGGAGCATGAGTTCACACTATTTTCGGAAGGCTTGCCAGAGACTGATCATCTCACTCGTACTTCCTGTGAGGGAATAAGGATGTGTAATTTTTAGCCTTGTAGCCTTATATAGCAACAGTCTGGTTTTGAAACGGTAAGTATTATAATATATACCACAGTACTCCTATATTGTGCAAGACGTGTAGAATAAGCAGTTTTGACCAACTGTATCTCCTGATTTTTCCTGATTTCCTCAATCAAAATCTTCTGATTTTTGGTTTTGTAAAGATGGCAGATATGCAATCCAGTAAGTAGTCATCATCATCATCATCATCATCATCATCTTCCTTCCAAGTATTGGGCCATGTGACCCGTTACGGTCTTGCATTTTACTTTTTGCAAGACTTGAAAGCAATCAAATGTCCTTCCGACGGGTTGCTAGTATGTAGTCACCAGGATTAAATGCATAGATTCACTGTCGCTAGGCAATGTATACTAAGATAGGTAATATGAGTCAAGGTGCCATTTTAAGTCCATAGTGTAGAAAGCCATTTTCGATCCCTGATACAAGGAGCCATATCCCGTCCGTAATATGCAGTAGTGTTCATCTGTATGTATGTGTGCATGCCCAGCCAAATCTGCAGCACAGAGAGATCTAATTTTTTAATGTAGGCACATTTTTAGATGAATATTTATACAAGTAAAGGCCTGACTTCATTATGTATTGCTTTTAATCATTTTAATTATTTAGCCTTTGCTGGCGGACCTAGTGTTTACAGTGCACTATGTCTTCTGGTGTGGGCTAGAGCAATTTTGTTACTTTCATTGATCTGTTTCGGCTTTATCCTTGGCTTTGACGAAATGAAAGTGACTAAGGTTTGAGTGATACTAATAATGCCATTCTTTCTGCAGCCAGTCCCTGCTATGAATGGTGTGAAAATATTGCTCATGGGGTTGATTGGTGCATGAATTTCAGTGGCTCTGGCAGACTGATATGTAATAGCAACTTCTGGCTCGGCAAGGAAAGCAACGGGAAACTACCTCACTCTTCATTTCCCTAGTACGTCTCTTCAGTGATGCCTAGGCCATCTATGACAGCTGATCGCGGAGCTGTTCAGGATCCAACCAGTCTTTGAGCTGAGGACTAAACATACATACAACAGTTAATTACAGTAAAACCTCGATGAATTGTTTTTCAAGGGGGAGGGGGAAAATGACGATACGTGTGGGAAAACGATAAATGCGGGTTACATAAAATATGGGGAAAGCAAAATAATGAAATATGGGCACTGTATTTGCGCATTTTTCGTCATGTACAGTAGAGTCTCGTTAATCCGAACTAATTGGGACCGGAGTCTGTTCGGATTACGAAATTTTCGGATTAATGGGAAAATATTTTCTAATGATAAAGTTATTGTTTTAACGTCCCGCTAACTACTTTTACGGTTTCTGGAGACGCCTAGGTGCCGGGATTTTCTCCCGCAGGATTTTGTTTACGTGCCGGTAAATCTACTTACACGAGGCTGACGGTTTTGAGCACCTTCAAATACCACCGGACTGAGCCAGGATCGAACCTGCCAAGTTGGGGTTAGAAGGCCAGTGCCTCAGCTGTCTGAGGAAAATAGTTTCTACAATACAGTACAGTACATACTGTAATTTGATAAGTCCAATCTTTAGCAGCTAAGTTAATAAAATACTTTATAAAATTACAGTAGGGTAGTTAAGAACCCGTAGAGGAGAAAACTACAATGAAAATGACATTAACGAGTGGATGGAAGCTGACTGTCATCAATTACAAACAGGCCAAGAAATTATGGCTATGGTGGAGAGAGAATATGGAAGTTGATGACGAACAGAGTGACGGCAAAGAAGACCATAATGAATAACTAGGGTCACATTCAGATGCCGCGGCCGCCTTAGAACTTGCCGTACGCTACGTCAAGCAACACTCCGCTGTTACGCCCACTGATGTGATGCCTACGAGACGCTGGTTTAACACTGCATCTCCGAGTAGGTTCCAATCACTGCGGCAAATGAAACTAACAGACTTTGTAAAGATAAACAACTAGTGATTGATGGTTTATGATGTGTAATTATGCTTACATTAAGTAATTCTAGTAAAATATGACTAATAAAATGCAAAGTAAATCTTCATTCTATAATATGTTCTTTCATTTCAATAAGGAGAATTTTTTAAAGAATTGAATATTTCACTTCGGATTAACCGGATGTTCGGATTAACGGGACTCTAGTGTAAATATAATAATAATAATAATAATAATAATAATAATAATAATAATAATAATAATAATAATAATAATAATAATTAATAATAATAATAATGGTGTTTGGTCTCCGAAGCCGGGTGCTGATCTTCCGAGTTGCAGGAGGCTAATGAATTTACAGGATTGTTTCACTGAATCTATGGATTTTAATTGTGTGATGAACGAGATGCAAATCGGTGGCTGGAAAGTGATGTGGATCTTAGTTTTAAAATTTTAAATGAAGACAAAATCATAGAATTTGTTCGAGGAATGTCTCATGCCTCTGAAACTGATGAAGATAGAGACGATGAAGTAAATAAGGGTCCAGCACATGCAGAAGGGTTTGCTGCCATGGAAACTGTAATAATGTGTTTCAAACTTAAACCTGAGTGCTGGTCAACTCAACTTCTAATGAAAAGAATTTGCAGCTAGGAAATGCAGAGCTACATTTCAGCAGTGAAAAATTACAGATTACTGTACTGTTCAGAAAATAAAGGTTAGCGAACTGTGTAAGTTACGTTAAATAATTTGATCTTCATGGTGAAATTATCTTCAAGACCTAAAATTTTGTGCACTCTTTGATGCTCGGTTATCCAAAAATGTTGTTATCCATAGTATGTCTGCTCCCAATTGGTTTGGATAATAGTCATCCTACAGTGCATAAAATAATTTTGCTATCTTATTGTTGTCTTATTTCTTCTGGTCTCTGGTGTGGCACTTTTTTACCCATCCCGCATATTTGGAATTGTAGGAAAATGTTGTTTTACGATACCTGAAGTAGCACAGATGGGAGGTATGGTTACGTAGTTGACTTCCTCTAAAAACAATCACTATCACTATTACACGTTATGCCTGCCAGCAGGGACCCACCAGCCCATCCTAAGAAGTTTCCTGATGTAGAAGAATAGGGAACATGCATGATCCGGGGTTTTAATTAAAAATATGCTAATCTGATTCAAAATTTCATGCAGAATTCAAAAATGTGATCAGAATGTACAAATAAATACTCCAAACATGATAAAAATGTACGAAAATGTCACGTCACGCAAGTACGCGATCTCATTGGTCTGACGTCATCGTACAGGTTGACTGAATTAGCAGACGAAATAACACATAGTGTGCTGTGAGAAGCAGGATACATTTCACGTATTTCTACTTTACGTTAGTGTCTAGTATGGTTAAATTCGAGGTCGATACATTGGATAATAATCTGAGTGGTACATTTTAGACTTAAAATGTATCCTGCGCAGACAGTGAGGCAGAAAACTTGTAAATGGTGTAGAGTTCCGATGTGCAATAGCACATCGCATACCATACCAAACAAATTGTTTATACATGTTCCAAAGACGCTAAAACTAGGGAGAAATGGATTTTGGCGAGCCGGAGAAATGCTGGTGATATATCGGAAAAGTCTACAATTTATTTTTTTGAAGATTTTAACGTAAGATGAATTTGTTTGAATTTTCAAATCACTTTTCCATGTCAGCTGTTCTAGTGGTAAAACTTTAAATTTTAATGTATGATGCTTTAGTTAAATGCTTCAATTACATCTTGGAATATGAAAGTAATAAACAGTGCATTAAATGATGCTGATTATTAAAGTATTCTCCAAACCTAACCTATGTTTTGGGTGATCCATGTCAAGATAATAAATCAAAGGGGTTATGAACCATTTTGACAGCTGTAATTCTACCAATATATCTTGGCATGGGACAGTTATGTATGTCTTTATTGAAGAGCCTAATTGGTAAAGAAATTTAGGCTATATCTAAATACTCTATAATGTAACAAAGAATAGGCGTGTACATCATGAAAGGAAACATCGTGAATTTAACAAATATATAACTCTACACAAAACCAATGCTCGTCTGTTGGGGTCTTATAAGTTAACAATGCTCAATTATAATAATTATCATAATATTAATGAAATAAATAACATAATTGCACACAGGTGAAAATAGTGATGTAGGTGTTTAAAATATTATCCAACTTAGCCTAAGTTTTAGGTTATACAAGCCAAGTCAATAAACCGAAGGGTAAAAATACCGCGCAAGTTGGCCGTGCGGTTAGGAGCGCGCAGCTGTGAGCTCGCATCCGGGAGATAAAAGGTTTTGAACCCCACTGCCGGCAGCCCTGAAGATGGTTTTCCGTGGTTTCCCATTTTCACACCAGGCAAATGCTGAGGCTGTACCTAAGGCCACGGCCGCTTTGTTCCCATTCCTAGGCCTTTCCTGTCCCATCGTCGCCATAAGACCTATATGTGACGGTGTGACGTAAAGCAAACAGAAAAAAAAAAGTAAGTCACAGCACCCAAAGACATTCCTGTATTGAGCGACTAAAATGTCACCAGGACACTTTTCTTTCCTGATATGCTCAGCTTGTTAAATAGCCAAATGTAATTAATGTTATTGGCTTCACGCCCCGCTAACTACTTCTACGATTTTCGGAGACGCCGATGTGCAGGAATTTAGTCCTGCAGGAGTTCTTTTACGTGCCAGTAAATCTAACGACATGGGGCTGACGTATTTGAGCACCTTCAACTACCACCGGACTGAATCAGGATCGAACCTGCCAAGTTGGGGTCAGAAGGCCAGCACCCCAACCGTCTGAACCACTCAGCCCAACTTGTGAAAACTAGATGAAGTCATATTTATCTTTATCATGTTTAACTTTTTCCCTCCACAAAGATATTTAATTCTCTTTCATGGGCCCCGGAAGTGGGTAGGCCAGTTGCCCCAACCATAAATATATTTTTTTCAGAAATGATAGGTTATAGTCCTACAGTACTATGATCTTTCTTTCTTTCTTAATCAGTTTATCCTTCAGGGTTGGTTTTCTCTCGGACTCAGCGAGGGATTTCACCTCTACCACTTCAAGGGCAGTGTCCTGGAACGTGAGACTTTGAGTATGGTGATGAAACTGGTGAGGAGGGCCATTATCTCGCCCAGGCGGCCTCATCTGTTATGCTCAACAGGGGCTTGTTGGAGGATGGGAGGATCGGAAGGGATAGACAAGGAAGAGGGAAGGAAACGGTCGTGGCCTTAGGTGCCTGGAGGAGAAGTAGGAAAATATGAAAAACCACTTCGAGGATGGCTGAGGTGGGATTCGAAACCCTTCTACTCAGTTGACCTTCCAAGGCTGAGTAGACCCCGTTCCAGCCCTCGTACTATTTGTTTTCAACTTTCATGGCAGAGCCGGGAATCGAAACCGGGCCTTGGGGAGTGGCACACATTAACCACTACACCACAGAAGCGGACTAGTACTATAATACAACCTATATGTTTATGTTAGTGCTGAAATCCGATTTCTTACTTTACTAATGCTGAAAGCCCGAAAATGGAATCTTATTCTTTAATAGGAGAATCAGTCTAGAAGGAAATGTTGAAAGTGATGTGATATCTATCCAGGTTCGTTGTTATCCTAATACTATGGTTTACAGTACATTGCACGTATATAAAGGTCGCCACTTACAAACTTGCTTGTTATCCGCTAATTTCTGCGGCCACAAAAGTCACATTTTTCAAGAATGATGACATCTACACAGGGTAGATTGTCTGACTGTGCTGTTTTGTACCTTTCTTCTGTCATTTCGAAGTTATTCGCGATCATGAATAATAAACAATTGGCTTTTAGCAACGGCTGATGCACAACGTCTGGCAGAGCTCCATGCGGTACTGGATCGTGACGTCACAGCGCGCCGCTTACGTCGGAGGCCGTTTCACTCGCCTTGCGGAAAGGCACTATTAAATATTTTTTTAATGGTAGAAAACAAGGCAGCATACCACAATGTAATATGTTTACGTACTATTTCATTGGTGTACTTTTCAAAAAAAATATTTTTGAAAATGATGCATGTTCCCAATTAAGTGAGACACCGTACAACATTGCGGATATGAGTAATTATCAAATGTTTTTCCCCTTCCCCGAAGGAATTTCATATTCTTAATATTATGCTTGACAATAAGATTGAACTAACATGGATGCAAATTGAGACTAAGTCCAAGTTGTGATTAAGTCTTAAGCAGCAACACTAATTTAAAAGGCCTAATTATAGCATGCCTTCGTCCAACTCGGGTGAGAATATTTTGCTTGGTAATAAGATTGCACAAACATTGAATGAAAATTGAGGTTGTGCACAATAAGCAGTGATCACAGCTCAGAATATGAAGTGATGACAATAGTTGTAGTCATAGTCTAACTTGCACAGAAAGGTTTTTTTATGATAAGATTGAATGAAAGTTGATTCGCGTAATTAAACGCCGCAAGTGGCAAGTGTACCAGTTTTGTTCTGGTTGATGACTGCGCCAGTCTTGAAATTTAATGTAAAAGCCTGTTCAACGTTTCATCTACAACAGTTAACAAATTCCTGAACACCAAAACAAAGATTGACTACCAGCTTAATCATTAACGCTAAATTACTCATTATTGCCCACTTGGTGGCTATAATCGTTCAGGCATCAAGTCTATATGTTTTGACACCGTGGTTAGCCAGTTTGAGTCTTGTTGGTTGAAAAGATTTTCACTAAGAATGTTGGCCAGGAGGGTAGGAAAAAATGAAATGGCGTATGGCTTTTAGTGCCGAGAGTGTCTGAGGACATGTTCGGCTCGCCAGATGCTGGTCTTTCGATTTGACTCCCGTAGATGACCTGTGCGTCGTAATGAGGATGAAATGATGAAGGCAACATACACGTGCCAGCAAAATTAACCAATGATGGTTAAAATTCGCGACCCTGCCGGGAATCGAACCTGGGATCCCTGTGACCAAAGGCCAGCACGCTAACCATGGAGCCAGACGCTGGGTAGGAGGGTGGTGGCATAAAATTTATAATCACGGGATTGTATGCCAAAAGCCTGTATTCAATTTGAAACCTCTCCACAGGGTTCTGTTGATGTTGATGGCTCTGTTGATAGTGATACATCCGTCGGATTGAGACGTAAAGCTTTGAGCAGACCCCTTGGTTTTGTTTGGCAGTAGTAGGTTACATGCCTACACCAGGTTTCACCGTCTCCCTACCTCATCATCGTCATTGGACACTTCCGGCACTATGTATTTACAAGAAATAAACTTTTATTAATAAGCAAATTGATTAGCATGGCAAGAACACAGACACGCAACAACAAACAAGGAGTTTTTCTCGCATGTGGATGGATGCTAGCTAAATGAACATAGCCATCCTTGTTCCCGCTGTTGACTTTAATGCACGAGTAGACTAGGAATTAAAACGACTGCTTTTTGAAGTGAAAAGTGAAGCCAAACGGCATTAGATGATGGACATGTAATATTTCTGCGGAAATAACATTAATTTACACATATAAAATATTTTTAAAGGTAGGTTGTTCCAACTAGTTTCCCAATATTCTCCTCTTCCTGCTCCTCCGCCCTGTTCATTTGAGATCGAGTTTAGCCATAATTTTCTAACAGAAAAGTCGCTTTATTGTACTTGTAAACGTGCAGCATGAAATTTACTGTTAACTTGAGTAATCGAGGGCAGAACCTCGATCCAGTATGGAGAGAATTTATAAAACATTCTACAAACTATCCACTTCATGTCCGTTTTGATATGGCAATCTAACAATCAAAGAAATATTTAGCCCCATAATTGATACCTTTATTTTTCTTTGGCAATTTTAAAATCATTAATAGTACATTTTGACTGCTTTGCAGTCATCATTGGCTACATTCACGTAAGCTTAGGTGTAAATAAGGTAAAAGTATGCACAATATATGTACTCATATTAGCCCCGATAACTTCTCATGGGAAACCTAAAATTTTTGTCTACTGAGAGAGGATGATGCTAGTGGGAGGAGTGGGGAAGAACAACTTGTCCTTAACTAAAATACTGTGGGCCAATTGCAAAAACGATGACTAGTTTTAAGCCTTAGACATCGTCTACCTAAACAACGTCTAAATCGTTCAATACCTTCCATTGCGTAAACAATGTTCAATCGATATTTAACTAGACATCCCTTAAGTTTCAATTTTGGTTTGAAAATGGAGACAGAAGTATCTTCCATGCAACTCTTTCCTTGTCGCGACCAGTGAAATTCGTCAGAACCGAGTGTGTTGTACGGACCATATAGATGTAGCTTGCATTCTGGAGATTGTAGGTTCGAAACGTATCATTGGCAGCTGTGAAGATTATTTTCCGTAGTTTCCCTATTTTTACACCAGACAAATACTAGGGCTATTGTTATGGCCACAATCCTTCTTCCCCAGTCCTCTTTAAACGATAATCACCACCACTTGCCTTTTCCTATCTGATAGTTGCCGAAAACTTATATGATTACGGTATGTATATAAAAATCCCATACAACCTACTTTTTAGTTTTCACTATTATGTGTGTTTACTTGGCAGTAAATGTAAGTGAATCCCTCCCGGTTGATGTATGCGACAGCCCTCAGACGATTGGGACACGTAATTCTGATATGTATGTAGTAGAAATCACCTATAATTCCATGGAAATTACCCCATGTACATAATAAAATATATCGGTTGCCAAGCATTGTATTCAACTTGACAGATACCAGACTGTCACTTTGTCAGTCTCGAGAAACAAGTCTCGTAAAGCGAAACCTTATTTTATGATTATCTCCCCGTGCATGTCAAACAAATTGCTGCGATTTAGCAGCGGGCGACCCACAGAGAGGCCGTCGGACTAAACTTTCTTTACAAGGCCCGAACACATCTTTTTCCTTTTTCCATTTTTCAGATTTCAGTTCACGTACTTGGCATCTTATTTTTCCGTTTTGATCTTGAACTCCCAGCAAAAATGAAGCAGCTTCAGGCGTGATCGATCTTGTTTGAAGTGTTACTACTCCATGTCTGCTACAATATGTGATTTCTCTTGCCCGTATCTATACAAGATTGGGATTTAATTATTTCTTCATTCAAAAGAATATAATAATCATTTTTTGTTATATATGAACATTCTTATTAACTGACTGGCAGCTATGAGTTTGATTATTACACTGCCAGCTCTGTATTGTACCGTATGTTTGTAACCTCTGGCAACACAATTACATGTTTTTTCTCACTTAGCCATGATCACTTTTATATATTTTCACTCTTGTTTTATATTTGAACATTCTGATTGACTGACTGGTAGCAATGACATCCTAATGATTTTAATTATTTCACTACCAGCTCTGTATTGTACTTTCTGTGCTTATCCTCTGTCTCAGCACGATAGTGTTTTTTTTCTCTTAGCCATGTTGTAACATTCTATGTTTTTTTCTTACTAGTTTTAAGCCTATTTTGATTTTCTAAATGTAAATGTTGATTCTTAGGGTACCATATATGTTAAGGACACTAGGTTCGGGGCCCTGACCTAACTTTAGGCTAAGATTTATTTCGGCTGATGATGCTTACGACAGTTTAAGCGAAACATGTCCCATCTTACAATGCCTGTTGTAATGTTTATTTCCTAAATATAAGGAAAGATAAGTATTGGAAAGGTGGTGTTTACTATTATTCTTATTTTAATGTTCATATTCTGACCTTTCTTCCCGGAATTGTCTCAACATATTACAAATTACATGTTTCATGGTACATAACCTCTGATTGTGATTTACTCTACTCATTTGAGGTTAAACAGTGCTCTCAGCAGTGTTTAAACATGACCAGATGAACAATGGTTTTAGACAGTGTCCAAGTGATAAATAACGTCTCTGCATTGCGGCAGCCATACTTAGGCATTGTTTAACCGTAGACATCGTCTAAACACCGTCTCTCCAATTGGCCCTGTATTGTTAAAAAATTCTCTTCTTCCAATAAGATAAAAACTTCTTTTTAGTACAGTAAAACCTCGTTAATTCGAAGACGTTGGGACTCAAAATTCGGACTTCGAATTACGTGATTTCGAATTAACCGCCAATTCGCAATTCAGAAGTACCAACCCTTGCCGCGTTACAAAATATTCTAAGGCCCGTTACTGCATGCAGTTAACCTTGCTTCACAGTTTATACCTTTCAAATGCCATGAAAAAAGAACTATTTCCAAAATGTATCCAAGAAGGGGCATTTACAGTATTCAAATAATACACTCGGATATCTCACTGGTAAACATAACCTCACGCAACGAAAGAGAGAGGAAAAAAAAAAGCACGATTCAAAGACGAGGAGAAATCTATGCTGGCTCCCATGTGCAAGTGCTTTATTAATTGGGTTACTATACTGTATACATTTTAGATGCCTTGTATTTACACAGAAATTACCCGATGCCCTTAAAATCTAAATTTCCTATGACTCTATCCTTGTACGATTTCCCGCCATGGCACTTCTCTCGTACTTCAGAAATGTAAACACTTGCCGCGTCACAAAGTATTCTAAGACCCATTAATACATGCAATCACCTCGATTCACAGTTTAAACCTTTCAAATGCCATGGAAAAAACTATTTCCGAAATGTATCCAACAAGGTGCATTTACAATGTTCAAATAATGCACTTGGATAAATCACTGACAAACATAACCTCACGCAACGAAAGAAAAAAATCACACAATTCAAAGACGAGGATAGATTATGCCAGTTTCCCTGTGCAAATGTATTATTTTTTGGATTTCTGTACTGTTTGCATTTTTAGATGCTTTGTACTGGCATGGAAAGTGCCAGACGCCCTTAAAACATTGTAGCTTATCGAACTTTCCTATGATGAGGGGATAAAGTATCTCGCTTCCATGTGCTTTGCAACGCACTACTATGACCCCGATCCCTCACCCTTCTACGATTTCTCGGCTGGCAATTTAAGTCCCATTCATGTTTGTGCTTGAAGACTTGTGGAAAAAACTGGTTAATTTGTTTTTTTCATTGCCAAAGGTACATCCTTAGAATGCCCTTGCACCTTAATGTTGGGATGTGCTTAGAAGTTATTTTGTACATAAACCATATAATTGGGCAGCTTGTAGCACGATCCCTATCTGGATTTCAGTCTTTACTTCCTGCTATCCTATGGTGCGTATGAATTGATTATAATTATGAGCCATGTTTCTTGTCAAACTTCAGCATCGCCAGTGTTACCGATTCTGGTTCTCCGCACACTGCTGACTACGTGATATTGTAGCGTTCCTTAAAACGCTGAATACTAACGAATTATGATTTTTCTCAAACTTATTAACTATGAAACACACTGTAAAAACACTGAAGCGAATGAAAGTGCAGAAAGCTACTCCTGCACGTTCTGGAAGACGCATCTATTGTGGCGCTGAAAATATTTTAATTTAAGTTACTCTGTAAAAACTATTTTTTAAATTGTAAAGGCAGTTTTGAATTAAAAGTCTGAATATTTTTCCATTTAAATATGACATATGGGTTACACGAAGCATAACTGTACACCCAACATCGAAAACTATCTGAACCAGGAGCGTGTTGCCAACTTTGATTCAAATAAAACCTGCAGCCCAATTTCATGCCTCAAACTTTTTAAAAAATATGCAGGGATTATTCGTGTAAATACAGTAATGACGCAAGAACTAAGATGCTTGAAAAATACATTTGCTGGCTGTCACTGTTCATGCAGTATGTTTTACATCCATCCGAGTGCGAGTTTCTTTTTAAATTTGCCCAGAGAAAAATATGTACCGGGCGACTTGGCCTTGCGGTCGGGGGCACGCAGCTGTGAGCTTGCGTCTGGGAGATAGTGATTTTGAACCCCACTGTCGGCAGCCCTGAAGATGGATCTCTGTGGTTTCCATTTTTTGCACCAGGCAAATGCGGGGCTGTATCTTAATTAAGACCATGGCCGCTTCCTTCCAACTCCTAGGTTCGTCCTGTCCCATCGTCGCCATAAGACCTATCTGTGTCGGTGCGATGTAAAGCGATTTCTAAAGAAAAATATGCAGTAATTTCACTGCTATCAATACTTGTGAAATATCAAGCAAAATCTCAACCCTTCATTCCAACGATGTTCATCGATGAACTGGTGCAAGGTTCTTTGTGCTGGTGGTAATCTCTGGAGTATGTCATTGGCAAGTTGGTAATAGACAAGGTTATGCAACTTTAAACAGCAAGAGCACCCACCATTCGCTAGTTTAGGACATGTTTTCTCTACGTTTGATGGTGTTCATTAAAAAAAAAAAAAAAAAGACTTGCTGTATACAAAGCTTCTAAACATGTTATTGTGTAAGCACTTAAATAAGAAAAGTATAAATGTGACTGAAAATGAACTAGTTTAGAAACGGGCTTGGTATAAAAGAAGTTTCAAGTTTGTTTGGTTTATTTAAAATAATAAGACAGGAGACAGGAAAAAACTGGTTTAAAATATGTTTGAATATATCATATCCCAATTTGAAATATTGTTAAAAACATATAATTTAGATTGATCCTTCATTTCTTATCATTGGTACTTAAAAACAATAAAGCTTTTTTCAATATGAAAATATCAATTGATTAGTATAAATGTAAAATCGAATAAAAATCTGGTTTAAATCAAATAAATCTGTTTTAATTTAAAAAGTGTTGATTTTTAAATAAGAAGCATGAACGTTTTACATCCTGGTTGGTGGGATGTAAAAGCTGTATTATTATTATCATCATTCATTATTTCCAGACAGTAAGTCATACATGTATGAAGTTCGCTTGAGAGCTTTGGTGGAACATGCACACATCCATAATCTCGGCCATTTGGAATAGTCTTTCACCCATTCTAACGCCCATTCCGATTGGGGCTGAGCATAGACTTTAAACAGCATTCAGAGTGTCGTAGTTCATTTCGGCAACCCAGAAAACTGTGGATTTGACACTAATGTGGGTTGCGTTCGTTATTTTATATTTCGGCCCCGTCCCCTCGGGGTGTCCTCCCCTACAGTTCTTTTTTTCCCCGATTGTAAGTCATTATATGTACCAATTTTGGTTGAGAGCTATGCTGGAACATATATCCATAATATCGGTCTGTTGGGGCATTTTCTTTTTGGTGCTGATCTTGTACATAAACAGGATCTGGAGATTACTATTCATCTCAGCCACCCCAAAAACTATGGTTTCAACACTATTTTTTTATTCTTTTTATCTCACCCCCTTCCTGCTCCAACCCCTAGGGCTGATAGTGGTGTCTTACTCGCGCAATGTTTTCTCCAGATAGTAAGTTATATGTGCACGAAGTTTGGTTGAAATTTCTCCTGTGGTTTAAGAGGTGATGTTGAAAAAAAACCCCACATCCATCTATTTTTTAATAAATAAATAAATAAATAAATAAATATAGATGAACCCTAAGTTTTCGTGGCTCATTGTATTAACATAAAGAAATAAATGAACTGGATTAAAGCTGCTATATATATATTAATAATAAAGCCAAGCTTTCAGCCAAATTGCATTAGCCTTCATCAGGGCATGTGAAGTTTTGCCTCCTACAGTGAGCAAAGAAATTATCTGAAGGAACGTGGAAGTCATGCCCGTACTATCCACTGCCTACCCCACTAACTGGACTCAAGGATCATGGCACTGTGCTGTGGTGGTTGGGAGGGAAGTTACTGATGCACCGCCCTCTGTTGACAGTTTGAGTGCGTCCCGCTGTGGCACGGTGGTGTTATGCATGTATTTCTGCAGTACAGGTCTCCATGTATTCGATAACTTGAAGCCGTCTTCTTCGCTGTGGCGCCGAGAAGAATCCCAGTAGAGAAGATTGTCTGTGGGGTAGAGTGTGCCATCAGAGATTTACCGTTAAATAAGGCGGAAGAAATTCTTCAAGATGTATCTTACGTGCTGAGAAAAGCGAAGCCACCACGTCAAAACCTGACCAAAGGTGAACTTAAAGAAGCTAATGTGTTTCGCAAAGATGAGAGTATAATTGTAATTCTAGCAGACAAAGGTAATGTTTCAGTCATCATGAATACAACTGATTATGAAACAAAAATGAACAACCTACTAGAAGAAGAAACGTATAAGAAAGTTAGGAATCCCACTAAGAAAATTAATACTCAAGTCACTCGACTAGTGAAGAGCTCAACACTTCCAGAACACTTGCAGAAGTCCTTACTAAATTCAGACCCGGTACCTCCAGTCATTTATGGCCTCCCAAAAGTACACAAGGATGGCGTGCCACTAAGACCAATCGTGAGTGCCATTGGTTCTGCGACCCATGAGTTAGCCCGCTATATTTCATCACTGCTACAGCCAGAAACAGGGAAGACAGAACATCACATTAAAGATTCGAAACATTTCTTGCAGAAGTTACGTGAACTACGGGTGGACGAAGGTGACATCCTGGTAAGCTTTGATGTTACGTCACTTTTCATGAATATACCTGTCTGAGGACTTCACCAATTTGGCAGCAGTTTGTTTAAAATCCACTTACTTCTACTACAAAGGGGATTATTACGAACAGACAGAAGGAGCAGCAATGGGTTCACCTTTGTCACCAGTGGCTGCTAATATTTTTATGGAACACTTTGAGTCTACTGCATTAAAAACAGCGCCATTGAAACCTAAGTGCTTCTATCGTTACGTGGATGACACATTTTCCGTCTGGCCACATGGAAGGGAAATTTTAAATGAATTTTTAAGCACCTAAATTCCATTAACAGTAAGATCAAGTTCACAATGGAAGTAGAAAATGAAGGTAAATTACCTTTTCTTGATGTGTTAGTATACAAGAAGAACGATGGTACACTAGGCCATGCAATGTTCAACAAACCTACACATTCTGAAAGATACCTTCGTAAGTCTTCACATCACCACCCCTCCCAAAAAGCAGCTCTCCTTTGAACGTTATATACTAGGGTGAATAATGTAGTAGACGATGATAACCGCTCGAGTGCATTGAGAGAACTGACAACTTCCATGAAGAAAAACGGCTATACATCAGGAGACATAACACGAGCCGTGAAGATCAAGGAGCCTAAATTGGATAGCATAATAATAATACTTTTCAGACGAGTAAGTAGCAGGAGAGGCGGCATAGGAGCCGTAAGGAAGGTGATTTAACGGTTTATGTTTCTGACAAGAAGGGCAAGATCGAACCCACGAAAAAACGTCTTTACGCATTTGCGGCCAAAAAAATTGGGAGGCAAGGCGAGCGTAGGTCTTAGCTCTCCCAAAGTGGCCGCCCATAGGCGAATCATGAAAATATTGAAATACCATAGATCGGAGAGTGGAAGGAAGAACCAGGCGAGGAGTAGCTTTAGGGGTAGGTTTAAAAAGAAGGAGTTGGTGATGGACCCGAAATGGACCAGAATAATTAGGAGAAGTAATTTCTTGAGAAATTTGTTGACAGTACGGGTCAAGCTGTTGATGGTGCAAGCCAGATTGAAAAGAGAGGGGAAAGTTAGTTAAAGAAGAGACGGAAATAACAGAGTTAATGGGAAGGGAATCAAGTTCGGAGGGTTGAAGCTGGTGGTCATCAAAGAGACGGAAAAGAGCATCGGCGACAGAATTATTATAACCGGAAACGAATTTTAAGGAGAATTTGAAACGAGACAGGCGGAGTAACCAACGACCAGTACGACCAATTTTTGGGGCATTATGTAGGAGCCAAGAAAGAGCCTGGTTATCAGTGCTGACAATGAATTCACGATGGTCGAGGTATTCAGAAAAGTGTTCTATTGAGAGAATAAGAGCCAGGGCTTCTTTTTTGTAAGTAGAATACTTTTGTTCAACAGGGGATAACAGGCGGCTAAAATAGGCAACAGGAAGCGTACGGTCATTAACAGTTTGTTGAAGGACAGCACCAATGGCAATATCCGAGGCATCAGTGGATAATTCAAAGGTAAGATTAAAGTCCGGAATTTGTAAGAGGGGAGCATGGGATAATTTCGATTTAAGAAGATCAAAGGCCATTTGTTGCTGAGGGGACCAGTGAAATTTCACCCCTTTCCTTTTGAGTTTATTCAATGGATCAGCAATGGATGAAAAATTAGGGATGTACTTGGCGTAGAAGCCGACCATTCCCAAAAAAGATCGTAAATGTTTCAAGTTAGTAGGAGGGGGTATCTTATTAATGGCGGAGACACGGTCAGGATCAACAGCAATACCATCAGAGCTCAATATGTGGCCGAGAAATTTAATCGAGGTTTGGGCGATCAAAACTTTAGAGGGATTAACGGTGAGACCGACATTGCGAAGACGAGTAAGGACTTCGCGTACATGAGACAAATGCGATTCAAAATCAGGAGAAAAAACTAAGATATCATCAACGAAAGGAAAAAGATACTTATACTTAATGTCAGCAAAAAGGGAGTCCACAAAACGCTGCATTATTTGGGAGCCTAGATTAAGGCCAAAAGGAACTTTTTTAAATTGATAGAGCCCATTAGGAGTAATGAACGCCGTATACCGAGAACTGAGGTCATCTAAGGGAAGCTGATTGTAGGTAGAATTGAGGTCGAAAATTGAGAAAAATTTGGAACCGGAAAAATGTTGGAATGCCGAATTTAATTTAGGCATCGGATAGGCGTCGTAGACGTTTTTCTCATTGAGCTTCCTGTAATCAACAATAAACCTCGCAGAACCATCAGGCTTATCCACCACAAAGGCGGGTGAGGCATAATCGGAAGATGATGGAATAATAGTATTGTCTTTAAGCATTATCTGAATCAACTGATTTAAAGCATTCATCCGAGGAGGTCTAAGGAAATAAGGAGAAGAGCGGACAGGAGTAGAATCCACTAGATCAATATGTGCAAAAAAATTCTTAACCGTACCCAAATTAGGGGTAATAACGTCAGAAAACTCGGTGAGCAAAGCTTGAACCTGGTCGGAATGAATAGAGTTAATAGCAGGAAGTAGGGAATGTGAACGAAAAGGAAAATCAGAGATGTTAATCAATGGAACAAACTTGTCCGAAAAGGAAAAAAAAACTTTAGACTGGGCGGAATCGAGAAGACCAGTATGCGAAAAGAAATCATATCCTAAGATAACCGGGAATGACAAGTCCTCAACAATCTGAAAGGTGAAAGGCCAAGAAAGGTGCTGTAGTTTAATATGTAACAAGATACTACCCAAAATTTGCAAGGGTTGATTAGAAACTGAAAGACATCGAAGGGGAGATGGAAGATATTTCAAATGAGGATTATTGTGAAGTAAATCTTTATAAAATAGGGAACTAATAAGTGACACTGCCGCCCCAGAATCGAGGAGCGCAACAGAAGGAAGGTTATTAACAGTAAGCAAAACATGACAACTCGGGGGTGAAAGAGAAATAGAATTATGAATGGATTGGGAAGATGCGGATACGGAGGTAAGCTGGGAGGAATGAGGCAGATTTTCCCTATGTGAACGCCTACTGCCTAAGGACGCGGGTGAAGGGCGTTTCCCGAAGGCAAATTAGTACATTGACGGGCAATATGGCCCGGTAATTTACAGCGATAGCAGGTTATGGGAGGACGAACACTAAGGGGGGGTACTGCAGACAAAAAAGAACGTAAGGGAGAAGCAGTAATAGGTGGAGGAGAGACGGAAGCATAGTAGGAACGATCCCCTAAAGAATGTATGGTATGTTGTTGAGCAAGATTGTAGAGTTGAAAGAGGGAAACAGGGGGGGCAAGAACATTAAAAAGCATGCGGAATGATGGGGCGGCATAAAACTGAATAATAGATATCAGTTCGGAAGTATTATATGAAATATTTAAAACATCACTATAAGTGATGATAGAGTCCAAATAGTCGTGCGCAGGTTCGTTGGGTAGCTGGTGGCGTCTGATGAACTCGGTACTTAATTTGTGACGGACTTCTAGGGGTAAGAAATAATTGTGTATTGCATGTCTCAATTCATACCAATTTGTAAAATTTGACATATTATCCAACCAAAAGGTGGAAAAAAAACCCGTAGTTTTGGTGGACAGGAGGCCAATTAATTGGGGAAAAGAGGCAACTTTTATGTTTAAGAACTTGCGAACCGAAAACATCCAAATGGTAAGATTTCGGGGATCTGTTGCTAATAGTTGGGGAACTTGTAATAACGACTGCTTAATGATTTGTACATTAAGTGCACTATCAACAGAGGGGGTAGTAGGTACTGGGGGTTGAGAATAAGGAGGAGGGGGTGGGGCCATATGATGTAGTAAAACGGAAGGTTTAGTATCATCAGATTGAAAATCAGGTGTGTGGTTGGATGAAGACGGGTATAGGGAGGGAGAAGACGAAGCAGGAGAAAAGGAAATTAAATTCGGTACAGAAGGGTTGGGCAATGATAAATTTGGTGGTAGCGGAGAAGATAATAATGAAGAGTCGTCCCCTAAAGGGAAGTTATCGGAAAAGCAAGCCATGAATGAAAGCACACAAGAGAATAAGGGCAGTCAAAATAGGAAGTAATCTGCTACCATGTGTTGCGCTATATTGGTATAATTAAATATGAGTATGTATTTCCAAGTACTTGCAGCAATCGCTAGGCAAATATCAACGAAAGTTCGATATGAAGGAAGCGAAAGACTTCCAGTAATATGTGCTGGTATGCCCCACAGAGAACTTAGCAAAGCAGAGCGCAGGGAAACGTGTAGAATGGAGTAATGGCACTATTCAAATGTCATGCTTCGAATAACCACAATCAGTGTAGATCACATCCCAAGTCATGTGCCGATTACGATTATGGGCCTTTTCCCAAGGGGAATTTCCGCGGTAGGTAAATACTAAGCAAAACGAAAGAGAACACAGAAATGAGAACTCCCAAAAGCACAGGTTTAGAAAAGATGAACATATATATTGAAACAACTTCAAAAGAGATAACAAATGTTTTCACAACAGAGAGTAAAATTGGACCATTTGATACACCATAAAAAAAGGGAATCATACAAGTTATT